>NW_011887554.1:0-74118 GCF_000313485.1 Hansenula ciferrii | reverse complement strand
TACTAAAAGAATTTTTTAACAATTCAAGATGTCTTGATGCTTTGAAAATAGGTAAGAGGGCAAAATTCTTTGAAATTGAAAACGCAGAGCAATTGAACAACATGAATATTTTCAATTTTGAAGTACCTGACCTAGAGCCGCATGAAATAACACTTCCTGACGATAACTCACCATGGAATGATTATGAATTGAATTATAAGCACAATATGATGGAAAAATATATTCATTATTCAATAGCTGATTTATCTTCAGTTAGGATAACAGGAAGAAGATTTTCAAGTGAAGTTGAAACAAAATCAATCATTGAAAAAGTGGTGAAAGCTGTGACCAACAATCAAGAGGGACAAAACCAAAGCCAAAGAACCTTATTCTTCACTGGATATGAAGATTCATTCATTCAACTTCCATTGAGATACTATAGAATTGACTATAGACCAGTCATGAAATTGATTAAAAAGTGAATACCACTCAGCCTTTCTCTATTAATCCCACTGGTAAACAATGACAATATCATACCCTATCTTTCACAAACCATTGATATCTTTGACCATAAAAACACTTTAAATTGTATAAAATTTCAATAAATCTGTCAAATTTCCACTGGTTAAATTATTTACATACTAATTCAAATCCCGAGCACGCGCCACGTAACCATTTCCCTTTACAGCTCTCACAGTCGCGAAACCCACTAAGAAAATTTCAACCAATGGAAAAAAGTTTTTTCAACCAATAATCAGCTCAACTTTTACTTTGGCAGAGGATTTTTTGGTTAGGAAAAAAAAAAGTCATCATCAAGTTAGTGTTGTGAAATAGTTAAAATCATCTGACTTTTAAAAGAACAACAAATCAATATACTTTAATTATTGTATTTTGCATAGACAAAGAACATAATCAAAGGATTTCAATTTCGTTATTATATTCATCAATTTTAAAAGGAGATTGTTCTGTTTTTCTGTTATTCAATTTAAATATATTAATACCTATAATCAAATCATAAATACATCATAATGTTTTCTTCATCAATCAAACAAGCTTTAAGAACCCCAGTTATTAGAAGCTCTTTAGTTTCAACTGTTCGTCCAACCACAACCAAATTAGCTACTTTCAACAGAATCTCTTCAATTAGAAATTATTCAGCTCATGAAGAAGAAACTTTTGAAGAATTTACTGCAAGATTTGAAAAAGAATTTGAAGAAGCTTATGATTTATTCGAAGTTCAACGTGTGCTCAACAATGCCTTCTCATATGATTTAGTTCCATCTCCAGCTGTTATTGAAAAAGCTTTAAGAGCTGCTAGAAGAGTTAATGATTATGCTACTGCTGTTAGAGTTTTCGAAGGTTTAAAATATAAAGTTGAAAATGCTGAACAATATAATGCTTATTTAGAAGAATTGAAATCTACTAGAGAAGAATTAGGTATTACTTTAAAAGAAGATTTATTCCCAGAATCTGTTGGTGAAAAACCAGTTAACTAATTGAATGTAAACAAAAGAAAATTTTAATTTATTATTATTATTATATTATTTTTCCACTTATAGTTTTTTACATTCACAATTTTATATTAACAGCATTTTTCCCACGTTTTATTTCAAAATAATTCTTAATTTTATGAAGCAAATGAATTTTCATTAAGAGCCAAATTTACAAAAAAAAAATAACAAGAATATTCAAAAAGAAAAGAATCATATTCCTATTATACACAATACAAACAATATTCAAAAAAAAAACCAAAAAAAAAACTCAATAAACAATAAATCTTAAGTCCACATATTTTACAATTAAAAATAATGGGGTTTGAGATTATATTATAAACAAAAAAAGTAAGATCGATATTTATTTGATTAGTTTTTAGAGATAATTTTATTTTATGCATTGAAAATTAGTTTCAATATTGTAGTTAGTAATAACAGTATCTCAGTATCTGAGTATCTCACTTCAGATCTCTGTGTTTCCTACACGCGCCATATAATATAAAATGCTAAATTAATTTTTTGGTTCTCTAATATACAAATTTAAAAGTTTCTATAATCATTCACTATAATCACCATCACCTTCTTCTTCATCATCATCTATGAATTGATTATCAGCAGCAGATTGTCTTTTTTCATTAGTTTCATAATCTTCACCTTCTTCATCACTATTATTTACAGCACCATTATTAACTTCTTCAGTTGCATCATACCAATCAGTATAAACATCAACAGGTTTACTTAATGAATTTATAGTAGTTTGGAAATTTTGACCACAAATTTTACAATATAATGAACCTAAATTGTTTTTTTTATCTAATGTACATATTATTGATTTTTCATGATTACAGAATAGACAATTAAAACTTGTATCTAATTTTTGAACAACTTTTTTAACTGGTTTTCTTGATGACTTTTTTTTACCCTTTGTTTGACTATGTTAGTCCCATTCCAATGATATTTATACTGATAACAAACATACCATTTTCTAATAATTTCTGTATTTATTGGATGGCCCTAGCGACAAGAATTCACTATTTCAATCAATTTTGTCTCTTTAATTAAGAGCTCCGATTTCAAGAAAATCGAGGCCGCGAATCCACTTCTTTTACCCGGTGAATTGCATAATTTGTATGGGGATTTGGATGGAAAGGGAATTTTGAAGGGGTTAAAGTACTAAGAAATAAGCAATAAGTACACATGTACTTTGTTCAAATGTCTTTATATCCATTATGCTTTTAAACTTCAAGAACACTCGTTGAAAGTGTTATAAATTCAATTATTTTGTATATCACGTGACGCGTCAGATGACCAGTCTTTAAAATTTTCGCGAGCTCATCGCAGATAAAAAAATTTATTTCCCTTATATATGAAAAAAAAAATTCATACAGGTATAATTGATTTAGTACATTTCACCTTTATACATTGATAATTTATATCATATAACCAATATATACACATTAAACATGGCTAAAAAGACACAAACTAAAGGGAAAGTGGTAAAGAAGACCCCAACAAAAGCCAACACAAAACCAAAAGGTTCTATTGTTAAAGCTTCAAATGTTGAAGATGTTGTTCCTACATTAGCTGAAGAAGCAAAAGCTGCTGCTAAAAACTCTAAAAATGTTAGTAAAACTGATGATTTAGTTGATGAATCCAAAATTGAAAAAGCTTTGAATGAATTAAATAAATTTGTTTCAAAATCAAATGAAGAATCTGAATCTAAAGATGGTAAAACTCAATTATTTGATGATGAATTATCTGATAATTTACAATTAATCTTCACTAAAAAGGATTTATTCTCTACAAAGAAAAACTTTAAACCAAAATTAATTAAAGTTGATAATAAACCAAAATCTGAAGAAGAACCAAAAGTTATCTTATTCATTAGAGATGGTATAGTTGATTCTAAAATTTTAGATCAAATTGAATCATCTGAATTAAATAATATTTTAACTAAAATCATTGCAGGTTCAGAATTGAAAACAACTTATAAACAATATGAAAAAAGAAGAGAATTATTTTCAAATAATGATATTTTCTTAGCTGACGATTCTTTAATTACTTCATTACCAAAATTATTAGGTAAAACTTTTTATGAATCAAATAAAATTCCAATTCCAATTAAAATTTCAAAAGATAATTTTTCAATCAAGGCAACTTTTAATCATATTCAAAAAGTTTTAAATTCAATTGTATATCATATTCCAAGAAGTAATAATTTATCAATAAATCTTGGTTCTATTGAATCAATTAATAAATCATTGATTTCTCAAGTTATTCAACATTTTAAAGATGAAGAATTAAGATCTATTTTCATTAAAACAAATCAATCACCTGCATTACCATTATATGAAGTTTCAGAAGTTTATACTGAAGAAGATTTAGAACAAAATCAAAAATCAAATGATAAAGTTATTAAATCAAATAATGAAGCTATTGAAGGATTACCAGAAAATATTAAATTAAGTGAATTTGAAAAAGGTTTACTTGAATTAGCAAATCCAAAAGAAGTTCCACAAATCTTTGCATCAAAAATTAAAAAAAGTTCAAAACAATTGAAAAAAGAAAATAAAAATAAAATTAGTAAACCAATTGTTAATACTAAAAAATCAACAAAAACTAAAAAAAGTGTTAAAGCTTAAGCCAGCTAGATCGGAATCCTAAAAAAGTTTATATCAAGTTAAGCGATATCCTTTTATGGATATAATTCCTTTCAAAACGGATCTTATTAAAACATTTAAATCCAAAAGAAGCAAATATAAGCAAATCAGTTCATATTAGGGGGACATCAGCGGACCTCATATTGTATATTATAGTAGTGTTTAAAAATAGAGAATATTTAACGTATCATATATCTTGTTCAATATCTCAAACCCCTTTTGTAGGTTGAAGCAAGTGAAGGTTTCCAGAATTAGACGAGAACTAGTTATAACTTTAAAGTATCAGACGTTGTAGACGTTGAGCTGTTTCATTCTAGAAATTAACACGTAAGTACCTACATGATATTAGTTTTAGAAATATAACCTTATTGTATGCTGAAATGACATGATATTGCACTAATGTTTAACAATATTGAGTTATAAATTTGCTCGAGTAATTGTCTAGATCGCTTAAATTTCATGTTCCAGATTCCATATTACCTATGGTTGATAATACACAAATTATGTTAACATAATTGTTTATCACTATCAAAGCCAAGCCAGTTATGGATCTATATGATTGTGAGTAAGAAAAGGCTAATCATAGTTAGCTTTAATTATGAGAGGCTAGAAATATAAATAGTTCTTGAGGCATGAGATCTTGAAATCATTGAAAGATCTTAAGAATTCCTAAAGTATACGACGCGATAATAGATATGTATAATGAAAATAAAACAACATGAGTACATGAGAAGTATGTTAATTATTCACTCGTACATCTAGACAGACATAGAACAATTTAGAAGTATTCATAAACAACTTCTTTGTGGGGAGATTTGAGAAACAGTTTACTAAAAACAGCTGTGCATTTTGTGGTTTCATAAAAGATGAACAGGTTACAGAATCAACTGTTATCAACAGATCATGATTTATCTCGGGCTTCGACAACTTGATTGAACTACGCGTATGAGATTTCAAGTTGTACAGCTGAATCCCGATTCATTTCTTATGAAATCTGATTCGTATATTTCTAGTTATGTATCTGTTAAGAATCCAATCATCTAGTGTCAATATAGAAGCTTTCATGATCAGATCATAGATGTGTATACACTGAACCAATCTCAAGGTTTTGATTAAGTTCTTTGCTTTTAAAATCTCCAGACAATCAAGAAGCCGAGTATGATTGCTTAATTTAAATCAATCAAACTCTAGTCAACCATAAAACCCTCATTTTGACTTGCACTTTAACTTATTGAATCGTATAATTAGAATACGTTAAATCAAATGTGTTTACCTATAAATACACGTAAAGTTTAAATACTTATGAAGGCTATCGAATCCGCAAAAATATGTATTGAGATGCTAATATTTTTCCATATTTACGCAATTCACGCAATTTGGCAAGACATCTATAAAAATCATAGTAGTTTTAACCGTAAATCTATGCACGAATATTTGTGCAATTACTTTAATTAGTAATTTCAGTTCTGCAAACTCAAGGAAATTGTCGCTGACTTGTGCAATCAGTTGACAAATACTGGTGATTTTCATGCATGGTATAAATTTTAATTTCTTTTCGGTGTTTAGTTTGTAAACTTTTTACGCAAAAAATACATGTTTAAGAAAAATAAAGTTTTGAATTTCTGCAAATTGCAGCGTAAAACTTTTGATCATTCGATCAAAATCTTCTTATTTGCGCTTTAAATTATACGACGTGGGAAAATAAGAAATAATAAGAAACGCATTCAAAGTATTTTAGGAATCATCGGCTTGTAATTAAAGGGTACACAAGTGCATTGCCGACACTAGTTAAGGACTTTCAAGTGTTATTGGTCCATGTTGTTGAACCAGATGTATGCTACGGATTAAATGGCTCATATCTAGGCCACTTTCAGCGTTGTTGTACGGTTGATTGCATCTGAATAATGAAAGACAAAAAGTTTAAAACATGGAGTTGAGTAGTTGAACTGGTGATTTTCAATGCTCTAGGCCCCTCTAGATCTCAAATTTCTATTGCAATGAACCTCAAGTTACATGATCATACACATGAATAAATACGTTTTAAAGTGGGAAGGATAGAATGGATAGATTCGAGATGCATACAAAGCTGCTGATAAGTTTAATTGTGATGACCTTGGGGGCTTAATAATACTTATGTTACGGTCTGCAAAAAGTTCTTTTTATGTTTAGTTTGTACGTTTGGTATACATAAGATTAGAGTTATTGTACGATATCATCAATAGAAATTTCAATAATTGTTTTGTGGTGTGTTATTATTGTCCACTTGATCAAATGCATAAATAGGATGCGATACCAGTTTTGGTGAAGTTTGTTGGTTCATCTCTCTGTTAATATATTGTCAAGCATACCTGCCCGTTTTCTAAAACTTGTTCATTCTTTTGGAAGCCCGTCTCATTGTTCAAGTTAATACCAAACAAGTTATCCGTCATCAAGTTACAAAAGTTTCCCAGTTACTATATTATTGAAGGTTCCTCCACATATTTACAAATATCAAGAGAAGCTGCTGCTGTTACGTTCCTGGTTGTTATAGATCTTTCAAGTTTCCACCGTTGACATCACACATCAATCGTTGTTCATTTTCCAAACATATACTGAAGATCATTAAAAGTACCAAAAGCCTCAACATTTAAGTGTGCTCAAAGGTTAGAAAAAGTACCCGTTTATCAGAAAAAAACACATACAAAAGTTTATCAAGTTTTATACTCACTCTTCTTTCTCAATACTTCATCATGTTCACTGACAAGAAATTGAAAGAGTACAATGATCGTGAAGAACGGTTTAAACAAGCTATTGAAGAAGCTCAAAATAATAAAACCGCTTCCATAAATTCAATTGCAAATAAATATAGAGTTAGTAGGACTACTTTATCAAGAAGAATTCATGGTTTTAAAAACACTAGAACTTCACATGAAAAACAACAAAAATTTACAAATGATGAAGAATTAATCATTATTGAAAGAATTAATCAATTATTAAAGAAAAGTTCACAAATCCCAAGTAAAAAGGAAATCTTGGTCATATGTGAAGATTTATTAAAAACAAAATATATGGATAAACAACAACAACCAGAAAATGAAAGCTTTTTCAAAGTTGGTAAAAATTGGATTGATAGATTCTTAGAAAGACATAATGATAAATTAATGATTAATGAAAAAACTTCATTATGTGAATACTATAAATATGAATTCTTACAAAGGAAAAAATTAAGATCAAATCGTGATTTTAAATCTGAAGATGATGAAAGTTCAAGTAATTCTCCTTCAATTCATGATGCTGATGAATTACAACATCCTTCAACTTTATCACACCATCCATATCAACAACAACAATACCCTCAACAACCTTTACAATATCAACAACAATTCTTACCTCAACAACATCGTCCATTATTCCCTCCTCCTCCAACTGGTGATTATATCTATCCAAGTAATATGAATCAAGAAAATCAAATGAATATACCCAATCAATTTCAAATACCAGGTTTAATACCACAAGCAAGTTTTAATACATCAGATTTATCAAATTGGAATGCTGGTAATATTAATAGTGTACCAATGAAACCAAGTAATAAATTACCTTATTCTCAATCAATGAATTTCCAATATCCTCAACCTCAACAAACACAACCACAACAACCGCAACAACAACAACAAACACCATCAACACCATCACAAGCACAAGCACAAGGAAATAGAAATACAGGTTTTGGTCCGAATAGTATTTTAAATAATCACGGAGTTCATTTGAATGGAAATGCAGTTGTTAATATTTATCCAGAAGGTGGTCCAATACCAAATCAACAACAACAACAAGTTCAACCTCAAACTACCAATTCATCAACACCATCAAATACAAATAATGTCAATCCTTATTATCAAACCACCCCAATTGGTCCTCCAAGTGGTTTAAATAATTATACTGCTCATAATCAACAAAATCCATTATTACCACCACATACAAACATGGTTATCCCAACTCCTCAACAACAACAAGCACAACAATTACAACAACAAGATTCAAATCAATCACAACAATCATCAGTTCAAGATCAAGAACAAAAACCAAAATTAGAACATCCTTCAAATATTGATTTAATGGAATTTTTCAATTCTGAACAAAGATTTTTTTTTGAAAATGCGAGGATTAAATTATTATCTGAATTAGAAAAATCTCAACCTGATTTAAATTTTGTTACAAAATTAATTAATTTATCTTTTGAAAATTTTGGGAAAGAATTGAATACAAATAATGCTGTTAATGCTGCTGCTGTTAATGGTGGGTTTATTCCGTCATACCATTGAGATCATAATCACTAAACCCTAAAAATTGAAATGTATTGTCTTGGAATCTTGAAATGTTTTTGAAAGGTTGAAAGTTATTTGAACTTGGAATTTTAACCGCCTTTGAATATAAAATGTTATACTTGCATACATTTGCGGATCAAATGGTATTGTTTTGTTGATGTGGAATGTTGATGTATCGATGTTGAATGTTAACGGGATTGTTTCCTTTCGGTAAACAAAGATGTGAGAATTTTGAATTTATAATGTCGATCATATTGAGATATAATTTCATATATTTAATAATGAAGTTGTGTTGTTGAATGTTTATTATTTACAAATTTGTACCATGATTTAATAATGATTTTTGTTAAAAGAATGTTGGATTTTTATTTATATTTTTTGATGTTGAATATTAATATTGTTTTTATTATACCTTTTGGATGTTGTTTTTTTGGAGTTTTAAGTTTTAATTATTGGATTTGATTGTTGGTTTTAATCATCCTTAATTCTATAGATGTTGGTTTAATTTCTTTATATTACCTTTTTTTGTTCACTTTTTTTACATTATATACATATAGAACATGATAGATTTCCATATTTGTCATTTTTTTGCATATAAAATCACATCTATTAACTCATCTTATTTATAATTGTTTAATTAATGAAGTAATGCATATCAAGAATCAAAAACTTGTTGTAGTATATTGACAATTTGTTCAACTATAATCACCATCATCTATAATATCATCATCAAATTCATCAAATACAGATTTTGGTGGTAAACTTGTTCTAAAACTTTGAATAGCTTTACCAATCAAATGATCATTTTCACCATTTATTGGATTTAATATAATTTTAGGTTTTGTATCATCATTACTATCATTAAGTACAATTTCTTTTTCAAAATCCATAATTGATCTTTGTTGATTATTTGATTCATTATTTGAATATTTTGTTGTCTTCATATTTTCATGAACAATATCTTCTAAATTTTTTTGATTTTTTTCAAATATTTCTTTTAATTCTTCATGTGTATAAATTTGAGTCTTATTTGGTTCTTCTTCTTCCCGATCATAATCAAAATCAATCGGTGGTGAAGCTGGTGGAGAAATTAAAAACATTCGACTATTATCTGGTAATTCTAATGAATTATCTTCAATTTTAAAATTTGCATAGTCATGTAATGAATAACCAGCTTTAAAATCATTTCTTGAATTTTTGAAATGTTTATAAAGATCTATACTTGATACTTTATTATTGAAAATGATTAAAATTCTTCTAAAAGTCTTTAATACCACAAATTGAACAAAATCTGAATCATCATTTGATATTTTTGAAACAATTTCTTGTTGTAAATCAGCAATGAATTGATTATTTTCCAAATTCTCCAAAGAGATACCAGTTAAAATCAGTGTATTAGTGACATCCTCAAGTTCCACCATGTTGAATACCAGTTACTAATAGAATTTCTTTATCAATTGACTTGAAAACTGAACCAGAATGTTCAATGCTTATTGTAGTTCGTGTTTAGTACTTATATTGACGTTCGCGATTCGCGAATTATATAAAAATCAACAATCTCCATGACGTAATCAATATTATTTCAAATATCACGTGTATATTCCTGGTAACACGTGATAAGGTTGTCAAGCCCTAACGGTCCACACCACACCACCAACACTCTCCTGATCACCAGTTTCCACTTTTTTTTCATAATTGATGCACCTGTTGACGAAATTCACGGATTTATATAAAGTGACAAGTTTCCCAATTTCTAAAATTTCAATTGAATTTGATTTATCCTACACCACAATTGATAACTCAATTAAATATTTTATAACACAATGCCAAAATTAATTCTTTTACGTCACGGTCAATCCGAATGGAATGAAAAAAACTTATTCACTGGTTGGGTTGATGTTTCATTATCTGATGTTGGTAGAAAAGAAGCTAAAAGAGCTGGTGAATTATTAAAAGAATCTGGTATTAAACCAGACATCTTATTCACTTCAAGATTAACCAGAGCTATTCAAACCGCTAACATTGCCTTAGAACATGCTGGTTACTCATACATTGATGTTGAAAGATCATGGAGATTAAATGAACGTCATTATGGTGCTTTACAAGGTAAAGATAAAGCTCAAACTTTAGAACAATACGGTCCAGAACAATTCCAAACTTGGAGAAGATCTTTTGATGTTCCTCCACCAGTTATTGAAGATGATTCTGAATTTTCTCAAGCTAATGATGAACGTTATGCTTTAATTGATCCAGCTGTTTTACCAAAAACTGAATCATTAGCTTTAGTTATTGATAGATTTTTACCATTCTGGCAAGATGTTATTGCTAAGCAATTATTAGAAGGTAAAACTGTTATCATTGCTGCTCATGGTAACTCTTTAAGAGGTTTAGTTAAACATTTAGATAACATTTCTGATTCTGAAATTGCTGGTTTAAACATCCCAACTGGTATTCCATTAGTTTATGAATTAGATGCTCAATTAAAACCAACTAAACCATCTTACTACTTGGATCCAGAAGCTGCTGCTGCCGGTGCCGCTGCTGTTGCTAACCAAGGTAAAAAATAAGTCTGTTGAACATGACTTGTTTAGTTTACGCTTTAATGTATTACAATTGATTTGATTTGATAGCTTTGTAGTTTTATACCTAGGTTTAATGGATACGTTTATGTCTTGTCTAGAACTAGGAAGAAAATCTCGGGAATCGGACGTGTTCGGACAAATGAAATTTTATTCTCATATAGAGTTGATCAAGTACTACAACTTTTTAAATTAAATCTATAATAACCGGTTATCTATAACAAACTAAATAATATATATAACAAAAGTAATGGCCATTCATCTCAGAGAACATAACTGAAATGATTTATTTGTACAAAAGTAAGAAATGAACAAAGAATAAACAATAGATCATGATGATCAAAGAATTGAAATATAAACATCACACTGCATTTTAAATCAATTTATAAGCAGTTGATTGAGCATCAGCTGTACCATTTGAAGTACCATTTGATAATGAAACTGTTGAGTTCAAACCTGGTTGAGTTGAATTATAACCATTTGTTGAATTAAATTCACCAGTTGGAATACCATTTGGAATTGATCCAGTTGATGATGATGATGAACCACTAACAGTAACAGTGTGATATTCAGTTTCAGTAACAATTTCTGGAGCTGGTAATGATAAAACTGATAAAGCAAAAGTTGAAACAGTGAAGATTGTTGAGAATTGCATATTGTCTAGTAATTTATTGAACTGATTTGATATAGTTTGAACTTGGATATAACTTGATTAAATATAACTTGAACTTTGTTTGAAGGGAATGGATACTAGTTGGAAGTATTACTTGATAAAAGAATGAATTCCTTAATTGTTTAATATTCTATTATATCAAATTCAACAAGACTTATCAAAAAGAAGGGATTTAATGGTTCTTATATAGTTTTTTTTTCAACATATATCTAGTGTACCCCTTGACCCCTTGATTCGATCAAATTCTTTACCATAAAGAGTAAAACTAGATTGAAAACTTTTTAATTTAAGGTACATAGTTTATGTTTAATTCAATCTTACGTCTACTTGAATTGTTATGACGTTCATCTAAACCTAAAAGTTTATTATCCAAGTAGGACCTCTTCCAGATTTGACCTAAACTTTAACTACGTGTATACTTAACCTTAATACTAGAACAAAATCTTGTAAGGACACCATATACTATAAAACTTTTCAATTCTAGATCATGGTTTTGATAGGAGTACTATATAGCTTTCATACTAATAAAGTTTGAACATTGACACATATGCAACAAATTTGCTGAAAACGTTTTTTTGCTATAGCTCCATAACCCATTTGACATATACGGTAACCTCTTGGATTACTTGAACAGGAAATGAAATTGATCTTTTCATGGTATCCCGGTATCCCTTTTCCAAAAGAAAGTTTATGAATCATAGAGATAAAGTATTATAATCAACCGTTTAATGTATAACAGTTAAAATTGGTTGAGTGGCTATGAAGTTATAAAGTATGGTATACGGTATAACGGTATGTATCATACCTGGGGTTACATGAAAAGAATTTTCATAACCCGAGATATACATTTCTAGAACTGATAAAGATATACTTTTAACATAAGATTAAACGGTTAGTGTGTCAAGACGTTATATATCAAATGTATGGAGTTCTAAATACCGTTAGTGATTATATAGCTATTGAATATGACGTATATATGTGATAATCAAGGGTTTATGGAAGTTTTAAGGATCTAGACTATAATTTTGTTTGACATTCATGGTGGAATAGCTAAGACTCTAAGACAGATGATCGTTTAAAGATCAACATTAATTGATAACATGAAGTTCTAGACTTTTATATTAATATATCTTATGAACTAGGATCATGGTGAATATTGATGACTACATTTGTTTTCGACATCAACTGCAAAATAAACTTAACTTGTACACATCAATATTAAAAAACACAATAATTAAAAATAAAATTAATCTATAATTCATTCACACAGCCAAGAACAAAACTAAAACTCACATCTTCTCTTAATCTCCCACTTCTATTAAATTTAATTTTAGCAATTAAATTAATCTTTTGAATCTAAAACTTGCTTAACAGGTTCAGGATCATTAATATATAACCCATGTTCTTGAATATATCTAATAACACTATTTGGTAATAAATATTGAACAGACATTCCTCTTCTTATAAATAATCTCACTTTTGTTGAACTAATATCATTATAAATTAATTGTTTGATGACAAGAACATTTCTTCTATGTTCATACATTATATCATGAGATAACAGGAAAGATCTAACATCACTACCAGTTCTTTCCACAATTAAACAACCATAACGACCTAAAATATGATTTAAATCATCATCAGCCCATACATTTGGTTCACCCATACTTTCAATTAAATCACCTCCAGCTAATAACATTATTTTAACACCTCTCTTGGTACCATCAGAAGTTAATATACCACCTCTTTTAATATTTATTTCTTCATTAAAATGATCAAGAACTTTTGCAGTTCTTGTATATGTAGGTTGTAAAGATTCCCATGCATCAACCATTAACCAACTACTTGTTCTTTCACAAGCTAATTCACACATTCTAACTCTATGATATGATGAAGCTAAACCTCTTTTTTTATAATTATCACTAACAGGACTATAATAACCTCCAACAACTTCAAATCTTGTTTGTTCTCTTATAGCATCTAATGCCATTTCAAACATTCTTAAATGTAAATAAGTAATTGGTGAAAAAGAACCACAAGCAACTATAACTAATGGATGTTTATTTGGATTTTTCAATTTTGGAATTAATCTATGAGTTGGGAATTCATAACTTTCTAATTTTTTAGCTTGTCTTACAACACCATGAGGAACTTCTTCTAAATCAGCAGTTTGATAAGATTGAATTCCATCCAAGATACTTAGGTTGTTGTTATCATCTTTTGATTCGTCTAGGGTAAACTTATCAATATGATCATCTTCTTCAGATGAAGAATTTTCTGCACTTGATAAAGGTTGAAATTCAGCAGGTATTCTTGGAATTGAAGATCTTGGAGTATTTGTATCACTTAAATTTGGAGATTGAACAATAGAAGAAGCTTGACTTGTTGTTGTAGATTGATGATGAGATTTATGATGATGATGACTATTATGTTTATGTTGACGAGGTTTAATTGGAGCATCAATTTTATTTGGATAATCAGCTAATACATAAGGTTGAATTGGAGCAGCTTTTGGGATTTGAGATGAAGGGGCTAATGGTGGGTCATTTGCAGGTTTAGCAGAAGGTGGTCTGAAATCAGGAGCTCTTGTTGGATCCATTTTGATATTATTATTGTTATATGATGATAATTGTTGTTGATATTATTGAATTAATTGTTGGGCGGTTATACTATTTTTGTCTTAACCAATATACTTTTCATAAATATTGAAAAACCTTATCAAGATATAATTATAATTGGAATTTGAAATTGTAATAAATAATAACTGATATTAATATCTCAATGTTTTACCTTGATTATGAGTGCCAAATATCACCTTTCTCTGGTTTAAGTATACTATAATCCTTTACTTCAATTTGTATCTGTTGATGGTTTTCATGATCGATTACTCAGTTGATGTTGAATAATCACAGCATCTGAGTTCCGACCACAAGTGACTTTTTCTTCAGTTTTAAAGTGCGCGCTTAGCCCGGTCGGAACTGTTTCACCCATAAATTTTTGTTTTTTCCCATGTAATTTAAAGATCGGAGTGCGCGCGGTTTTTCAATATTCAGTGCTTTTTCAGTTGTATAATGTATTAATTGTGGAGATGTTTACTTCTAAGGGATTGTTTAAGCGAGTGGAGTGGACCCTTTATATTAATGGGTGTAATTTTATACTTATGTGGCTTATTCTTTTATAAGTATCACTGATCAATGTTTAAAATATGAAACATAATTTACCACCACAGTCATGTGATCAGGACTTCAGAAATGATTACGTAATGTGACAGGTACTATTTATAATATTCTAATTCGCGAATTTGTTCTTTTGGTATTTTGATTTTCGGTTGTTTGTCTTTGATCTTTGGTAATAGCGGTATCTAAAATTCTAAATTCTATATGGACAAGATTGGGAAAATATTGAATACTTTTTGAAAGCTTCAGTCTATTATTAGAATATGAATATTGATGAAAAGATAAGGTATGTTGTGGTATTAATGATTAATATCTAAAGTTCTATGGTTACTAATATGCCAATATAGAATTACAAAACAAAAATATCCATTCTTGAGAGATTTAAAAGTTGCTGTACTTAAAAATGAATATAATGATCAATGTGAACATTTTTCAAGAAGTTTCCTATGGAAGGTATGTGAATAATCATATATGCACTGGAACATATAACTAACAACTATGAAAGACTGTTTGTCTGAATTCATATAAAGTTGAATTTGTGGAGAATGAATTACAACCAATACCCACAACTCCTACACCAATTAAAGAAGAAGATGAGGACCCATCACATTTAAAACAAGATTTATTGAAAAAATCAGTCACTATAGATCCATTATCAACTGGTTATAATAGTAGTGAAGATGTTGATTCTATATTAGATGTTATTAAAATGGATGTTGATAGATTAATTATTGATTCAATTTTCCAAAATGAAGATATAAAACAAGATATTTTAACAATTTTATATAATTATAATAATTTTACCCCCTACAAGCAAGGTTTCCATGAAATTTGCGGATTAATTTATTTAGAACTTTATAAAGATGATCCTCAGAATCCACAGATAAAAATTGAAACTTTTAATATTTTTACAAGTTTAATGCTAAGTGTTGTACCCAATTTTTATATTGAAGATAATTTAATTGGTTGGTGTATTTCCATTTTCAACAAATATTTAAAATTAATTGATGATTCATTATATGATTTTTTAATAAAGACACATAAAATTGAAAGTCAAATTTGGTTAATTAGATGGGTAAGATTATTATTTTTAAGAGAATTAGGTATGCAAAACACAATTAAAATTTTGGATAAATTTATTTGTTTTGATTATGATTTATGTAAATTAATTCCATTTGTTATTATAATTCAATTATTAAAAATTAAATTAAATTTAGCAGAATGTGAAGATAATGGAGAAGTTTTATCATTATTATTACATTATCCTCATACCCAAATGACAAATGAAGATGTTAAAAATTTAATTGATCAAAGTATAAAATTATTTAAATCTCCTGAATCTGAATTATCTAAACTAGGGGTTCAATTAAATAAAGATATAAATAAAGGTATAAATTGGGATAAAGTTAAAGATATGGATAGATTAAAGATGGAATTACGTCTGCAGAAAAAAGTTCGTGGATTATTAGGTCGTAAGAAGTGAAAACATATACATTAGCATTAGAATCATTATAGAATCATTATATATAGTCATATATATTACATTATATCATATATAGTTTAGTGTAGTCAAGGTCCAATGATGATTTAAATTCTCATAAATAGTTATGCATGAAAATCACACAATCATTAATCCCCGAGTATAAAACAAGACCTTTAATTGAACCCTGGAAGCTTTAATCAACACAACACTTTAATATATACTAACTCATTATAATGTACTCTACCATCACACTTCAAATCCA
Organism: Hansenula ciferrii; assembly: GCF_000313485.1. Lineage (NCBI taxonomy): Eukaryota > Fungi > Ascomycota > Saccharomycetes > Phaffomycetales > Wickerhamomycetaceae > Hansenula > Hansenula ciferrii. The sequence goes on along the minus strand of NW_011887554.1, from coordinate 57,509 downwards.
ATAATAACCCACCAATCCTCTTACTCTTTATCAATCTTTCCATAGTGATTAATTTAAAGTATGTCTAGCACAACCTGGTTCGCGACACACCATACATTAAAATCAAATGACATCTTCTTTAAAAAACCAAAAATCCAGAAATCAAGAAATTCAATAAAAATATAAAAACAATGCAACCAGTGTTAAAAAACTGACCCTTTAATTAAATCAGATATATTCAATATTTAAAAGGGGTATTAGTTACATTATCACAGTGCTATCATTATCAAGGTCTATATCACAGGCTCAATACAGCGGTTATATCAATTTGCTAATTATCATTCTCTGGTAATCCCCATATTCAATTAAAGGGACAATACAGCATAGTACATCAACAAAAGATAGAAATATTGAAAGAAGTCATAAGTAACTCATCTTAGAGTTTCAAATTCACTTGCTAGTTACAAGCTCAATTCCACAATCATCATGGTTGATAAGCTCCCTGAAGAAGGTGTGGATCAAGGTGTTTCCAATGGTGAGATTGATTGGTTTTTACGAGATGATCGAATGTCAAAATATAAACCAAATATCAACACCAATAATCAACAACAACAAAATCAACAAAATAATAAACCAAACCATCATGATCATAAATTAGAACATAATTTACATGCACATCTTATCAAAGATCAATCACCATCAGATTCAAGAGAAAATCTTCATGTATTAAGTAGGTCAAAATCATTATCTGAAGTTGATAATCCAATTGAAAAGAAAAAAGGTGGATTTTTCAGAAATTTATTCTCTAGGAAATCAAATTCAAAAGATAAATTGAATCAGATTGGTAACTCACAAAACAATAGTAATTCAGATGTTAGTATTGCACCAAATGATACTACTACCACAACTACAACTACAACAAATCAATCAATATCAAATGAATTAAACTCAAAGAGAAATATAACAAGATCAAGATCTTTATCTCAATCATCATCAAATGGTATTATTGACCCTAAATTAGAGGAATTTTTAAAATATTATAAATCTAAAGGTATTGATAAATTACATCAAGATTTAGAAAGATCATCAAGAAGACCATCAACTTCATCAATTAGTTCACCACCTTCTACAACTCATCAAAACAAGAGAAGATCTGTTGATTGTTTAGGTAGACCTATCCCTGCACATCCTGATATTTCTTCTTTACCACCTGCAATTATTTATGATTCAAAATTTGAAACTTCATTACCACAATCTTCAACAACAAATATTGGACAATCTTCAACTTCTTCCAAGATTGGTGGATTTTTACGTCGTCATCATCAAAGTAATAGTGAACAAAGTATAAGTAGGACTAATTCAATTTCTTCATCAAATGATAATAATAATAAATTATCAAAATCAAAACAATGTAAATCACAATTATCAGAACAAACACCAATAACAATACCAGGTTTAGAAAATTTACCAAATTTAAAAAGAGTTGCATTTGATGTACCAGTTTTCATGAATGATCCACCTCAACAAATTCCATCAAGATCTCCAAGGAAAGGTGAAGTTGAAATATTAAAAGATGGTAGTATAGTGATTCATAAATTAACTGCAGCTGAACGTAAACAATTGTTAAATAATCCTGGTGGTGGGATTGTTGTTGGTGGTTCTGGTCATTTGAAAATAATTTCACCAACTGAAAGGAAAGAAGAAAGTGAAAAAGCAAGAAAAAACATTGAACCTGTTATAAAAGAAGAAGATCATGAAAATGAAGAAGAAGAAGATAATGAGAAAGCTGCTCAAAAACATTCTATTAGTGTTAATGCTTCTGCTGCTGCTGCCGAAGCTAGAGCAAAAGCTGCACCAAATGAATTGAAAAGAATTATTACAAATAATGAAGATGAAGTTCAAGTTAGTACTGATGCTTCCAAAATTAATATTGATAAACCAATGATTCGTAAAAACAAGAGTTCTGCTTCTTTATTATCAACTGATAAAAATTCTGAACAAATTGAAGATGATATTAATGAAGATGAAGATGAAAATTCAATTAATTCTAAAGAATCTTCAAAAGTTCCATTGGATGTTTTATATACAAGATGTTGTCATTTAAGAGAAATTCTACCAATCCCTGCAACATTAAAACAAATCACACCAGGTAGTACTGATCCAATTTCATTACTGCAATTAAGAAATCCAAAACCTTCACTTGTTGAAGTTTTAACATTTTCAGATTTTGTATCAGTAGCACCAATATTATGTATTTCATTAGATGGTGTTGCATTATCATCAGAAATGTTTAGAATTATATTAAGTTCTTTATTACATAAAAAGGAATTAGAAAAATTAACTTTAAGAAATACCCCCATAGATGAAATGGGTTGGAAATTATTATGTTGGTTCTTATCTAAAAATCATACATTATCAAGATTAGACCTTACACAATGTCCAAATATATCAACTAATGTTCAAAAACCTTCCAAAGCACAATCGAATATCATAAGAATGGAATGTTCAATGAATGATAGATCTGATATGAATTGGAATTTATTAAATGCTGCATTAATGTCAAGAAAAGGTATTGAAGAATTAGTTATTAGTGGTGCCAAGATGAGTAATGAAGAATGTAAGAATTTATTTGAAATGGGTATTTCAATTAAAACAAGTAGAATTGGACTTGCTTTTAATGATTTAACTAAAGAACAATGTGATATTATTGCAGAAAATGTTAATTTACAAAATGTTATTGGAATTGATTTAGCTTTTAATGATTTAAATGGGAAATTAGGTGGGTTTAATAAAAGAGTTTCAACAGATGATGTTTCTGATTCAAATTTAAAATTTTTATCATTAAATTCAACAAATTTACAAAATGATAATGGAGAATTAGATGAATTAATTTCAACTTTTGCTAAATTTAAAGACTTGAGATATATTGATTTATCAAATAATGAAAAAATTTTCCCAGATTTATTAACAAGTTTAACTGAAAATTTACCATTATATCCAAAATTAGCAAGATTACACTTGGATAATAATAAATTAAAACCAGAAAACATTGTTGCCCTAGCTGAACTGATTCCATTTTGTAAATCATTAACATATTTTTCATTAATTGGGAATCATCTTGATTCAGTTGCTGCAAGTGCATTAACAAATGCTCTCAAAATTTCAAAATCTTTAATTACATTAGATTTAAATTATGATGAAATTGCACCAAAATTTAAAGAAACTATTGGTTTATACACCGTGCGTAATATGCAACATCAAATTTATGGGAAACAATCTGATCCAAAAGAATTACAAGGTTTACAAGAAGAATTATCTCATTTATTATTATCAGATGGTGGGAATCCAGATCCAAAATTAATTGAAAGTTTCTTTACAAAAGCTGTTAAATTTAGAGATAGAATTCATGAAACTATTGATGAATTATTTAAATTAAGAATTTCAGGGAAATTAAGTACTGATGGTAAAGAAACTTTAATTAGATTTTGTTTTATTGATGCATCAATTGAAAAAGGTTTATCATTATTAGGTAAAAAATCTGCTAAATATGGTGTTGATACAACTAAATATTTAGTTCCACCAATGATGAAAAGAACAGGTAGTGCAGTGATTAATGAATCTCCATATCTTTCAGAACATAATCATAATGAATTGTTACCATTTGGTGTTACTAATACTGGACAAGCTGGTGAAATTCATGTTGATGCTGAAGAAATTAAAGATGAACAAAGAGCAAGAGCTAAAGATAGTAATAAATTAAAAGAAGAAGCTTCATTTTTAAAATTAAATCATTATATTAAAAATAAAATGGAAGAAAATAATGTTAAACCAAATATTGATGATATTCAAGATATAAGTGGTGAAAAATTTAGAGAGATTTTATTACAAACTAATGATTTAAATAATGTTGTTGAAGTTTTAGATTCAATTAAAAAAGAAGGAATTCCATTAGAAAAAATTTATGAAAGAAAAGATAATAATTCTTCATCAGCAGATAATCATTCACCTCCATTATTTATGGAAACTTTAAGAAATACTAAATCTAATTTATCAGATAGGAAAACAATTGTTTCAGATGATGAAGCAGATTCTGGAAGTGATGCTGATAGTTTTGTATCTGATGATGAAAAAGATGGTGATATTAATCAAGCATATGATAAGATTTTGGATCATTTAGAAAGAGTAAGGACAAACAATTAATTTACAAATATAATATATAGAAGAAGCGTCGTTATTTATGATTTTATGTAAACGAAGTTGGAATTACAAATGAAATGAAATGAATTAAATTAATTATTAATGAGAACTAAAACAAAACCACTTCTATGACGTAGAAAAAATAACAAATTGAAAATGACTATCTATAGTGTAATAGTATAATAATACATAAATGCATGGGATGATGAGTTGCAGACCTGGTGTCATGAACCGTTTGATCAAGTTGAGGATTCATTGATAAATTTAATAATGACTTTAGTTAAATCGACACCATCATGCCTAACTTCCTCTAATCTTTTCTTAGCATTTTCATAATATTCATCACTAACTTGACCTCTATTATGGATCTTATCTAAAGTATCAGCAGCACAATCTTGAATAAATTCAGGATGACCTTGGAAACTTAATACTTTCCCTTTTTTGTAAAGACCTTGAGTTTCAGTATCTTTACTACTACCAATATTTTTATAACCTTCTGGGACATTTTTAACAATATCTTGATGAAGTTCTAAAATTTCAAAATCTTTTGATCTAACATCACCAAATAATTCTTGAACTTCAGGATCTTGATTAATAGAAATATTAGTAACACCAAGTTCCCAACCTTTTTCATTTCTACCAACTTCAGCACCTAATGCTCTACCAATAATTTGATGACCAAAACAAATACCAATAACTGGAACAGAACTTGGTAAAACAACATTTTGTAAATAATCACGTAATTTTAAAATCCATTCATCATTTGCAAAAGCATCAGATCTTGAACCTGTAATCCAAATGGCTTTTATATTTTGGAATTCTTCATCAGTTGGGAATTGAGATTTGATTATATCATAACCTTTAATATCATCTTCAAAACCAGCAGAGTGTAAAACAGCACGACTTTGATCGTAAAAACTACCAAATTTTTCAATATATGGTTCAGCGTAATCAGTAATGAAAATAGCGACGTGTGACATGAGATTGATTTGTAAGTGTTTTAAAACGATTGTGAGGCTGAAAAGCTTAAGTTTATAGATCTAAGAGATGAGATAAGGACGTTGAAAAAAAAATTATTTCATCTTTTCCACACTTTATATAAATTTATAATATCGTAAATGGAGTTCGAAATTGACAATGCTTTTAGGAAAATTACGGATCAGTCTATAGGGTTGTAAGACACCTTCAAGTACATTTAAGCATAATATGGCGTACTTATTTCTACCAACTGCCGATAACTGAAGTACTTTCCACGGCTTTATGTGCAACTCGCGCTATTACTTTCAGATAACTGAAGGAAAAACAAAATCAACACCGGGTAAATTTGAAAAAAAACGGCCGCGAATCTTGAAATATCCGGGATTTGTATTATGTAATCTATATTGGATTATATAATCTGATTTTGATTTTGATGACATAAGCATTTCAGAAAATTCAAAAACATTATATAGAGATCAAATTAGGAAAACATCAACAACAACATTAAAAATAAGCCATTGAATCACAACAACATTAGTTAAAGATGTCTAATAGTGAGTATCTCAATTGTTATGTTTTTCTTGGGGATCTATACTAACGTGTTCTATAGCTGGCGGATCATTATTTGGGCAAACAAGTGATAGTGGAAAAGGTTCATTATTTGGATCAACACCAAGTAAACCAAGTACTGGTGGATTTAGTTTCGGTGCTCCAGCTGGTGGTGCAAGTTCTGGATTTTCATTTGGTCAAAAACCTGCTGAAAACAAATCAGCTGCTCCTGCATTTGGCGCTCCAAGTACAGACAATAAACCAGCTTTTAGCTTTGGTGGTGCTTCAACAGATAATAAACCAGCTTTTAGTTTTGGTGCTGCCGCTTCCAAACCAGAAGAAAAAAAAGATGATAAACCAACATTAGGTGGTGGCTTCTCTTTTGGATCAACTGCTGCTAAAACTGATGATAAACCAGCATTTTCATTTGGTGGTTCAACTACAACTACAAATGCTAATGATAAACCTGCTGGAGGTTTATTCGGTGCTCCAAAGACTGATGATAAACCTGCTTTTTCATTTGGTGGTTCTACTACAACTACAAATACTAATGATAAACCTGCTGGAGGTTTATTTGGTGCCCCAAAGACTGATGATAAACCTGCTTTTTCATTTGGTGCTGCTGCTTCAAAACCTGCAGAAAGTAAACCTGCTTTTTCTTTAGGTGGAACTCAATCAAATAATAATGTTAATGCTTCTACAGATGATAAAAAGGAAAACAAACCAGCTTTTTCATTTGGTGGTGCTAATGCCTCTAGTGATAAACCTGCTGGTGGTTTCTCATTTGGTGCTCCAAAAGCTGAAGAGAAAAAAGATGATAAACCAGCTGGTGGCTTTTCATTTGGTGCTCCAAAAACTGAAGAAAAGAAGGATAATAAACCTGCTGGTGGATTTTCATTTGGTGCTGCTAAACCAGAAGAAAAGAAAGATGATAAGCCAGCTGGTGGATTTTCATTTGGTGCTACAAAAACTGAAGAAAAGAAAGATGATAAACCTGCATTTTCATTTGGTGCTACTAAACCTGAAGAAAAAAAAGATGATAAACCAGCCGGTGGGTTTTCATTCGGTGCTGCTAAAACTGAAGAAAAAAAAGATGAAAAAACTGATGATAAAAAATCTGTTACATTTACAAATAGTGTGATAGATCGTGATGAAAAGAAAGAAAATGCTAAAACTGTTGAACCTAAACCTGTATCATTAAACAACAAAACATTAGAAGATGTCATCACAAAATGGACAAATCAATTGTCAAACTCATCTGCATCATTTGAAACATATTCTAAAAAAGTTAATGAATGGGATCGTGTATTAGTTGATGGTGGTGAAAAAATAAGTCAATTATATACAGATACCGTTGCAGCTGAGAAGACACAAAGTCAAATTGATCAAGCTTTATTATATATTGAAAGACAACAAGATGAATTAGAAAATTTCCTTGATAATTATGAAGTTAAAGCAAATAATTTATTATCTGATGTATTAGCATCAGGTTCACAATCTAGGGATTCTTCAGTTATTACAAATGATCAAAAAAGAGAACAAGCATATCGTACAGCTGAATTACTTGATGATAATTTAAGTTTCTTGGGTACAAACTTGTCATCATTAATAACAGAAATAAATGATGTTAGTGATTCTTTCAATAAAACAAATGGTCTAAATGGCTCTTCTGATACTAAAAAGGAAGATGATAGCTCTTTGGATCAAATCGTTAAATTATTGAATACTCACTTAGACTCATTGAAATGGGTTGAAAAGAATTCTGATGATTTGAAGGCAAAGATTGACAAATTCAAAGATTTAAGTCTATAATGTTGATTAGTTACTTAAATCTTAATTGGAAATTAATATATATAATAAATTGAGGAATTAATTCACTACATGTGGTAACGTCTTTTGTAAATTTGGATCGTAACTTTTTATTTATATCTTTCTATTATACAAGTTTTGAAAATTAAAATGCGGCATCTTCACCGTCAAATCCTGTGAGTGTGCTCAAAAGGACAAATAAATTAACTAATTCTTTTAAACCAGATGTTTCACCACTTGTCTTGTAAACTTCATGGTCTGATTTAGATTCTGCTAAAACATCTCTTTTCAATACACCAACAATCAATCTTCTGAAATGTAACAAAAGTTTATGAACCTGTTGAATAACCGGTTTGTTTTCTGAGCTAGTACTTAATAAAATAGCTGCAACTAATTGGAAAGTTGGAACTAATAACTCAAACAAAGAAACACCATTACTTGAATCATTGAAAGTTAAAGGTGTATCCAAGTTCAAATTGACTCTAACAAATGTAGATGTTTGAACAGTAGCTTCATCAAAGACTAATTCTAAACCAAGATCTGGATCAATTAATAAAAATGAACATGATTTAATAGTTTGAAATATTTCACCTTGTAATAATTGTTGTGCACCATGTCTAGTTTCAGCAACACGAATCAAGAAACTTAACGTTGCTTTGAAAGCTGTAAGTTCATAAAGTAATGAATCTAATGTAATTTTATTTTCGTGAGACAAAGTTAATGTTTCATCTGTTCTTTTAATTGATTTGACTAATAACAATAATAAATTGTTTTTAACAAGAGTATTCAAGACAAAATTCAATTGATTAATATTGGATAATTGGAATAATGATTCTAGTAACAATAGACCAGTGATTCTAGTAGCGCCTTCACCACCAATAGCATCGTTACAGATAACAGTAATCAATCTTTCACTAGATAATTTGATTGATTTTAAAATTTCTTTAGCAACCACTTGTTGTTCTAATACCCATGTTAGGTATTTATTAGCTAAGACATATAAATCTGAACGTAAAGACAAAGTTGACATTGGACTCAAAATACCATTAATACAAGCTCTGAACAATGGATATAATCTTTCATAGCCATCCAACACATTGGAATCATCTTTTCCTATTATTTGTCTATCTTTATGATACAAATCATATAATGAAACACATAAGAAGACTAATTCTTCAGCATATAAAACATCTGATTCAACATAATCATTAATTTTTGGAATGACAGTTTGGAAAACTTCTAAAATGAAATTTGATCTTTGAACTGGGTCTAATTTACCATCAGTCACTGCAACTTGAATCAATTGAACCCATGAGTGTAAAGCTGAAAGTTGGTATGCTTTAAATTTCAAATGTGCTAAATAATTGGTGAATCTACCTTTGATCAATTTTCTTTCAGATTCAGCATCAGCTTGATCACTCTTTATGGTTTTTGGAATTTTAACAAGTGATTGTGAAGATCTTGAATCTGCTCTTTTCAATTCCAGTTTGAGTTCATTAACTGCATTGTATTTTGATTCCTCATCATCATCAGTATGATATGTTCCTTGAGTCCATGATTGAACTAAGCTCAGATCTAATAATGAATCAATATCTTTCAAGTCAAAAATACTATCATTTGAATTCAATGATAATGGAATTTTGTTTAAATTTATATTAAGATCAACATCTTTGAAGAATAATAATTCTTCTGGAAGGTTTGAAACTTCTGATAAGTTGAATTCAAGTATATCTAAGAATGCCAAAACTTTTGGTGGTCCAACATAGCCTGCTTCTCCACTGATCAACTTGGTAATATATGATGATGTTTTAGAAATGGAGCCTTCAACTGATGTTCTATGAAGTTCCAAACTTAAATATTGTAGCACAAGACTTCTTTGGTTTAAAAATGATAATAAAGCACCAATTCCTGGGCCTGAACTGAAATTATTTTGGGTATCAGAACCATCAAATCTGGTATTTGACCATAAAGTGTTCAAATCAACCTTTGGTGTATTCAAGAGTTTAGTCAACAAATCATAATTAGAAATGTATTCTAAAATCAAAGATGATGTAGCTGAATTGCGACATAATTTCAATAAAATTTCTAAAACACTTGCTGCAAGTCTAATTGGTGCGTAATCTATGTTGTAATTTGAAACTGTGAGTAAACTTGACTCTAAAATGTAAAGTAAAGTCTTTAACACAGATGTCTTTGATGCAATCAATGTATCTGTTTCAGAATCACCAAGTGTGATACTGTTCTTCAAGTCAAACCCTAATAAGAAATGGGATATGGTATATGACTTGGATGATAATGATAAATTTGAGTTGATGAAGTTCAAGATCTGTATCTTTAGTTTCAGATCGATCTCATCAGTGATTTCAGCTTCTAATTGATCGATAAAAGCATGTTTAATTCTGGTAGATTCATCAATACTTTCCAAAACAGTCAATAATCTGTTTTTACCAATCAAAGAGCCACTGGTATTTGAAGAACCAAATTGTGATGATTTGGAGAATCTTGAAAGTAATCTGATTGATTTATCAGCAATACTTAAATGTGTTGAGCCAACGTATAATGAAATGTGAGCAATCAAAGGTAAATTAAATAAAATGGCATCATAGAATGAGCGAATACCATGGGTTCCAAAATTTCCTGGAATATAATAAGTTGTAGATTTCAAAATTAATGGTAGTAGCTCATCTGTATATGTGACCTCTAAATCTAAAACTTTTTCAAGGATTATTAAAGCTTGATCCACAAGTTTGACTTGTTCTTCATTTTCTAATTTATCACTCAATTGATCGATACCTGTAGAAGCTATTTCAAACAGCACTTTATGAACCTTTTCTTGAAACAAGAAGTTCAATGCAATTGGAGCAGGGTTTGCCTGAACAAAAGTTGGGAAGTCAGCAGTTTCAACAACAGCATTCAAATCAGCACCTGCAGGGAATGAATTTAAAATTAAGCTTGGATCAAAAGAATTCAAACAGTATTCAATCATTTTCAAAATTGGAACCTGTAAGCTCATCTTTTCTGAAAAAAACAAAGCAGGTGAATGGTAGAAAACATCAGTTAATAAAAATTCAATGTATGGAGCTATACCTTGCTTTCTGTATGATGATCCCAAATTGACAGGAAATGGGAGTTCATATGTTCCAAACTTATTTGATGGTTTTAATAAAGCTTCAAGAAGGTCAATAAATCCAACAACGTCTGGGAATGTAATTAATAAATTTCTGAAAGAGTCCCTTAAAGGTGTTGAAGCTTGTGAAAATAACCAAAGATCTAATCTTTCCCAAATAAATGATTTTCTAGCTTTATTGCTTGAAACTAAAGATGATAAAAGTTTTAAAGCAGCACCAACTAATGGTGTATCTAATCTAATAAAATTGAAAATGCAGTTCAAGACGGATTCATCAAATAGCTCTTTCACAACATCATTATTTGAAGCAACTTGATAGATCAATGTGAAAAATGATGAGGTTGATAAGATAATTTCCTCACTTAAATCATTATCATCACCATTTTGTTCAAATTTGATGATTTTCTCAATATATGCATTCAATTGAGTGAAAATTAAAGACCATGGTGTCTTTTCTGAGCTAGCAATGAAATGATAAACATGATTAGCGTTTGAGCTCCCTGATGCCAATGCCGATATCATGACACAAAATGTTGACTTCATTAGTAAATCATCAACTTTTGAAGCCCATTCAATAAAACCATATGCATTTGATTCACGATCTTCCCAGAATGTTGAAATAAGATCTTCTCTGTTGGAATATAGATAAAATACAGAAAGGTAAAATCTTTCTAAATCAGCTTTTTTGGATATATCATCTAATAATGAGTCTTCGCCTGATAAAAGTGAATCTTCTTCGGCATCTTTGATTTTGATTAATAAGAAAGCAGCATCTGAAATGAAACTTTGAACAAAATCATGTAAAACTGAAGTCAACAGAGTCTTGATATTATCTGAAACTTTGACATTTTTGGTAATGACATATACTGTTGAAGTAGAATCCAAGTTTGAAGATCTTAATTTTTTGGTTTCTTCTTCATTAATATCCAAAACTCTCTTCGGTACTAATCTTGGGAGATATTGTTCTAATAATGCTCTTAAATCATAAAAAAGTTCAAATGCATTGTCTGTTGTTTCAGCAGTTATGATCAAAAGTTGTTCAATAGCACCAATATGAGCAGCAATAGTCATTGGTGATTCAATGGCAATTTCGAAATCAAATTGTTCAACTCTCTTTGAATTTTGTTTACACCAATCAATGAAATATGTTAAGAACACAAGGATAATCAACAATTTGGCTGGAACTTTATAAATTTGATCTTTATTATGCAAATCTTTCAATAAATGACTATGTAATTCTTTGACCTCTTCTTCTTTTAAATTATTCAATTTGGAGACATAAAACAATAAAGCTGGAACTAAATGTAAGATAAATAAATCATCGACATCAAATGTAGCAACAAAATCATAAAATTTGATAAAATTGGCTTTTGATAATAATCCATGTGAAGCCAACCCGTATAATATTTCACCTAAAGCTTCATGTTCTTTATTTAAGAAATTTCTTCTAAATGCTACTCTTTGCTGGAGATCATTTGAGTTATATTGACCTAAGATTCTTGCTCTTTGAACAGATTGAGATATACTATCTAATTCTTCATGAATTTCTTTAAATGAATTGAGTAATGAAGTAACAAATGATTCAGAAAATAATAAGTCAGAAAGTGTCTTATCACCAGCGTTGAAAATATATGAAACGACTGACAATATATGTTGTTTTCTTAAGTAATATGAAGCTTTTGCATTATCGATCAAATCGGCACCTAATTCAGTTGATGTTTGGATCAATTCAGCGGCAATTAGCTCATCAATATTTAGCTCATCTGCAACTGTAGCAGCTGCAATCTTGAATTCATCATTAACCTCATATTCCACACCTTCTATAGTGATTTTACCCTTTTCTAATGTTTGTCTACTTGTTTGATTTTTCTTGGGTATGATTGTTAGATCATTAAGATCCTGTTTCAATTCTTTCAAAAGATTCAAATCCACACCACCTTGCTCAATGGAGCGATACAAGGTAACAAAAGATGAAACTGACCAGTGTTTAGCCATATTCAACAATTATGGATTCAGCTTTCTTAGTTTTCTTTGGAATTTGAATGCGATTGTTTACTTTCTTGATCCAATTCCTATGTTTTGTTTACAGATTTTTTTCTTTAGAGCTTCAGCGCCAGAAAAAAAAAACATAGTGGAGCTTATGTAATTTGGTGAGCGCAGCACCCTAGTTAAGAATTTACTACTATACACAAATATTTTGAATTTATCATCTATTAAAATCTATTCAATTCTATTTAAATCTATTAAAATTTATTTATTGGCTTTTGATCTATTCAATGCTGTTCTGAGCTTCACCAGGTTCGCAATGGTCTTGTTGACATCGGCTTTCAACCCGTTAGCTTCGGCGACTTTGACAATAAATCCATTAATGTATTCGATTTCAGTATCTCTATCATTTAAAGTATCTTGTCTCATTGATGAAGAGTTGTTGGCATTCCACTCAGTACCACATACCACAACATAGTCTAATAAATCCTTTTTATTTAAAATCTTTTCAGTATTTGGATTCTTTCTTAATAATGGATTGGTTGCAACTAAAACATCAATAGCTTCACTGATGATATCGTTGAAAAGATCTCTCAAGTTATCAGCAGACTTCAATTCACCATTAATACAGTTAACAATAGCAGTTACCGGGTTGATACATGCGTTAACAGCAAACTTTTTGATTTGAATCAATAACAATCCACTATAGCTCAAAGTTGTAGTTGCTAATCCTTCAGCATCTTCAAGATTCTTAATGAACTCTGGTTTATCATACCTTTCTTCCTCTGTTATAGAAGTGTCTCTTGGGAATTTAGCCAATTTCAAATCACCAAACCCAGCATGGGAAAACACATATTCATCACCGGTATTTGATTCAATAAACCCACCATGAGAAATAACACCCTGGTATATATTTGGTCTTTGATTAACATCTGGCCATACATTTTCGTATAGTTGATCAGCAACACCTAATCCATTTTGGATAAGTAAAATATTTGAAGTTGGTTTCAAATATGGTAAGTAATCTTTTAAGGCTGCTTCAGTTTGGTATGTCTTGGTGGTGATGATTAAATTTTCTATGGTTTCATTGATCTCATTAGCTGAAGCTGCTGGAAATTGGTAGGCAGCTTTCTCCACTGGAGATTTGAATAATCTTTGAACATGAACAGTGGATTTGTTGACATTTTTGAAATGTTCAACTTTAGCTGTATTTCTTAACAATAGTGTTATACTAGGACCGTTTGGTAACTTTGAAAGTTCTGAAGCTACCAAAACACCCATACTACCTGCACCCAAAACATGAACGGAATGTGCTCTTGTCATCTTTAATAGTCTTCTATGTCTTCTATAAAACAAGTAGCCTTGAAAAGTTTTGTAATATAGAGAAAGAAAGTTATGGGTCATAATCTTTATCCATTTTTCGAAATCTTACTTTCTGATTGATTATACGGGTTCAAATCCCGTTAGCGGTTTCGCCACGCCTATCCAATTTAAAACCTTCATATTTTAAATTTATAGATCTTTGGCCTTTTTATCAAAGAATCTAAGTCAATATATTTGGTTTCAATTCAATCGTTGAGCGGTTTTCCTACTTTTCATGCTATTATACCCATAAACCGAATTTATATTATATTATGAAGTGAAAGTATCTATACATTTTAGTAGGTGATTTCACCTCTGAAAGCAACTGAACCTTGTCTAACTTCTCTAGCACTGACTTGTAAAGTACCTTCTTTATTTATGTTCAAAGTAACTTCAACTTTTGAACCTTCATGGATGTCACGGACAGCTAAGTCAGCTAATTTAGTACCTGGTAAGAAATGTTTTTCTCTGACAACTTCTGGTTCGTCATCTGAGTAATCATCTTCATCATCTTCATCTTTTGCTGCTGGTTCTAAAACAGTTTCTTTGACTTTTTGGTCACCTTCGTAAACTGAAACTAAAACATCACCTTTTGGAGCATCTAATTGGATTGAACGACGGATTGGGTATGTGGTTTCTTGTTTCAAGATTGGGACAAATTCACCGGCAGCGTTAACAATACCAATGGCTTTTGAAATATGTTGAGTGTTAACAATGACTGGTGATAAACTTTCTTTAATTTCTTCTTCATCAAAGTTTTCTAATAAAGTAGCTTGTAAAGCAGCACCACGAGCAACTAATTCATCTGGGTTTGAAGCTTTAGTATCTAATGATGGAGCAACAACAACAGTTGATTCTGGGAAAATGAATTGAATGTTTGAAGCTAATTTTGGAGTAAATGAAACACCACCAGCTAAAAGAACTTCATCAATATCTAATGTGTCCAAGTTAGCTTTTTTAACCAAGTTTTCAACGAAACCAGTCAATTGACTTAAAACGTTACGAGCAACTAATTCGAAACGTAATCTGTTAATAGTTGAGTGGTAATCAATACCATCAGCTAATGATTCAATTGAAATGGTAGCTGATTGAACATTTGATAAAGTTTTTCTAGCTAAGATAGCAGCATCTTTTAATTTAGCTAATGAACGAGCAGTTTTTCTTGGATCAACTTTATATTTCTTTTCGAATTCTTTAGCAATGAATTCAGCTAAAGCATCATCTAATTTGTCACCACCTAATTCATAATCATGAGCAGTAGCTAAAGTGGTTAAGATACCACCACGAACTGAAATAACAGCAGCATCTGTTCTGATACCACCAATATCAGCGACAACGTAGGTTTTATCTTGTTCTAAACGGTCTTCAACTGAAGCATGAGCTAATAAAGCAGCACTTGGTTCACTTATTATTTGTAAAACTTTTAAACCAGCAGCATCACCAGCTTTAACTAAAGCAGCTTTTTGTTCTTCTGTGAAATCGGTTGAAACAGCGACAACAGCACCAGTGATTTCGGTACCTAAGTAATCAGCAGCAGCAGCTTTTAACTTACCTAAATGTCTAACAGTAGCTTCTTCAGCTGAAACGGTTTCAGTTCTTTCTTCACCAGCTTCATTTGATTTGGTAACTTGGAAACCAATTTGACCGTTCAAGTCAATAGCATGGGAAGCACGTTCAGTGACGGTTGGGTCAACTTTTGAGAATGATTGACCAACATAATCACGGAAGTTGATGATAGTGTTTTTTGGGTTTCTGATCAATTGAGCTAAAGCTTGACCACCATGATATTCATCTTCGCCAACGTAGGCTAAAGCTGATGGGATGGCACGTTCACCATCTGGGTTAGCAATAACTTCAACACCTTTACCATCTTGGGCTGGGGCAGCGATTGAGGAGGTAGTATTACCGAATGAGACACCAATAACAGTCATTTTGTAGTCTTGAGATTCTATAATAGGTAGTATAACTCTTTCAAAGTCTTTATAATTAACCTTAATGGCCTATGGCTTTTTTTCAAATCATCAAAAAAAATTTCATCACCAAAATTTTGTCAGCGATTATGTAATATTTCCGCGAATGACAATTATTGATATCTACTATAATTTTAATTTGAACCATTTATTTATTACTGACAAAGTATCCAAAATCACCAAAATCAATTCTTTCTAGTGCTTTAAAGGCTCATATATCCCATTTCAAGTATCAACAGGTCATACACACAAGATGTCTTTGGTAACGGGAGCTGCTACGTACAAGAAAAAGTCCGGTATTATTACCATTTATGAAGATAGATCACCTGCCATATTGCTATGGAAAGCTGCTGATAGTGCTGTTGCAATTCCTTCAGTGGAGATTGTATTGACCACTATTTCACATCTTCAGGCAACTCCTGCAAACTCTGAAAAGATGATGTTAAAGATTATTACAAAACAAACAGAGGCTGCTGAACCTGTGAATCAAGTTTTCGGTTTCAATAATAGAATAGTTATGGATAATATTAAAGAATCATTACAACAAATAGTGGCGAGACATAAATCTGCTATCCAAGCCGCAAAGACTGCAAGTGAAAGTCCAGCTCCAGAAAAACCTTTAATCAATACAACTTTCCTTGATGATGCCTTGGATTCAAAGAAACTTTTGAAAAATCATCAATTACAACAGAAATTACTACTGGAGAATAAACAACTAATGTCTACATTCAAAGAAGCAGTCATGAATCAGGGATTAGATCCAGCTGAGTTCTGGACAACAAGAGTCCATTTATTAAGAGCATTTGCATTATCAAACTCACAAAAAAGAGGACCATATAATGTTTTGAGTACAATCAAACCAACTGCAACAAGTGATAATCAAGTCAATGTCTCGGTTACTCGTGAAAAAATTCATGCTATTTTTGAACAATATCCTGTTGTTAGAAAAGCATACGATGATAATGTACCGAGATTAAGTGAAGGTGAATTTTGGTCAAGATTTTTCAGTTCTAAATTATTCAGAAAATTAAGAGGTGAAAAAATCAATAACAATGCTAGAGGTGATTTAATCTTGGATAAATATATAAATATGGATGTTGATTATGAAAAACATGAAGATGAAACATTAGATCATAAAGTTAATAAAACTATTGATTTGGCTGGTAATAAAGAGGATGATTCTACTAAATTAGGTAATGGACCTGATATGACAATGAAACCTAATGCAGTACCAGAAACAATTTCTGTACTAAAGAGTATGAACAGGCTAAGTCAAAAAATGGTTAATAGTTTAGAACATGAATATTCAAGATCAGCAACCCCTGGAGTGGAAAAGAGTAAAGAAGAACTCGAAAATGAACGTATTAGAGAAGAGTTACTATTCAAAGACTTAGAACAACCAGAACATACAGAATATGCAGAAATTGCATTGAAACCAGAAAATGAAACAAGAGAAATTAAAAAAATCAAACCACCAACAAGGGCAGAATATGCAAATTATACTGAAAATTTGAGAACCCAAGTTGATACACCATTAAATTTACAAAGTCTTTTATCTGATGAAAGAAAAAGACATATTGAAGATGCATCATCTGCTGTTTTGAAATCTGTTAGAACTAATTCCAAACAATCAAAACAAAGTTGGCAAGTTTATCGCTCATTAGAGGAACAAGCAAATCATCAAGTCCTTGATGAATCAGATGAAACTGTTGATAAAGCCTTAATGGAACAACTAAGAATAACACATGGTACTTCTGTTGAATTCTTGAGACATTTTTGGTTACATTTTTCATCTGGAGATCCATCACAGGCAAATAATATTAAAAGTCTTTACAATAGTTTATTAAAATCTCAAGAAAGAATTAAAGTTGCATTAGAACAAATTAAAGATGAAAAATCTAAACAACAATCAATTGGTTATATGAAACCTTTGAATGAATCTTTAGCCGCGGCTACTTCAAGATATAAACAAGCGCTAAGCGAAGCAAGTACATAGAATTACTAATGATCCTACATATATATACAGGGTTTAATCACAAATGATCAATATTTATGTTATATCATCTTTCAATTTTGTACGTCCATCATTTATTTATCTCTTTGTATATATATAATCATTGAATGTTATTTGCAACTTTAAACTTCTCCCATGCAGTATTTATAACAACAAATACACTTTGTGCAATTAATTTTTGTTCAGATGTAGCATTTTGTGGAATCTTATCTGGGTGAACTTTTGCAACTGCTTTCATGTAAGTGATTTTAACCTTTTTAGGCATAACCAAATCTGCAAGATTAACTTGTTTCCAATTTGTTTCTGACCATAAGATTTCATGTAATGATGCTAATAAAGCTCTTAAATTATCTTCTTTACCATTTTTCCAAGAATTAACTTTAGCTTCAATTTGATCATTCAATTTGAATTTGTCTTCTTCGAAGTTTTGTGATGCTTTATTAGTTTCACGAATTCTCTTTAAAGCTTCACCCTCGCTGATTGATGATGAATTTGTTGATCTTGCTGGTTTTCTAGGTGTTGGCTGTGGTGCTCTTGGTTTCTGTGTAGTTTTTGGTTTAGGATTCAATGCATCAAGACAACGTCTTTTACCATCCAATGTAACTTTATTAGCAGATCCATTTTCAATCAATTCATTCCATGAATTTAAAGAATCTTGAAATTTTTCCAAATGTTCAAAAGCTTCTGCCCTTCTTTGTGTAATCTTGACCCAAAAATCTTTCATATTTTTACCATCTTCAATTTCTTCAGAAACACCTCTTGTTGGACCAATTAATGAAAGAGCAGAATCTGAATATTCAATCACTTTTTTATTTTCACCATTTTTAAAAGATGCAGTAATACAATTTGAATATGCTATTATGCTTAATAAATGACCTTTTGGAAGGGAATTCAATGCTTTTTCATAATGTTCAGATGCTGTAGTGAAATCACCTTGCTTAAAAGCTGCACCACCTCTTTCACGAAATTCATCAAAAGTTTCACGCTCAATTGATGATAATCCAATGACTGGTCTTGATGGTTTTGGAGTTGATGAAGATGGTGTTGGTGCTTTTGAACGATTTACTTGTCTTCTTCTTGATGAAGATGTCATCATATCATTTGATGATGAATTTTGTAATTTTTGAGATGCAGTTAATGGTGCACTTGGGGTTGATTTTTGAGGTAATGGAGCAAAAATATCAATTTCATCCTCTTGTTGTGATTGAGCTTGATTATTTGGTGGTGGTGTTGCTGCATGAGGTTTAGGTTCAGTTTCGAATAATAAATCTTCTTGACCTTGTTTAGAAGATCTTCTTGGTACATTTCCTGAAGGATGAGCTCTTCTTCTTGGAGGAGGTACTGGTGCTCTTCTATAATCTTCATCTTGATCATTATCTTCATTAATTCTTAATTTTTCCAAGTATTCGCCATTGATTTCTTCTGGATCTTCATCAAATTCAGATTGTCTTTTATATTTTTCAGCATCACGCATCCAAGCAGGTTTACCATCTGAAGGAGGTGGTGTGAAAAATCTATTTGCAACTTCATTAGCAAGTTTATCTGAAGCTTTAAAAACAGTTTTGGTGAAATTTTCAAAATATTGATTTGCATTCTTCATTGAATAACCACCATTATGAGGACTTGATCTTGCTCCTGATGATGTACGACTTAATCTTTCAGGTGGTAATCCAGCTCTAGCTCTTCCTTCTTGATGAGCTTTATTCATAAGATAAGAAACAGCTCCATTGATATCTGTTGGGTTTTTGGTATGTTGTAAAGCTTCATTTGCTTGTTCAATTGAAAATCCCATATCCACTAATGATGCAATTGCTTCATCTTGAGCTTCACCACTTATTGTTGGTGTTGATTTACGGCTTCTTTGCTGTGCAGGACGAGATTGGTTTTGGTGTTGTTGATGATCTCTTCCATTCCTTGAAGATCTAGTATCTTGTAAAACATCATATTGTTGATTTGAATGAGTTGGTATTGGATTCTGTAATTTTGGTTCTGGTTTAGCAGGTTGTGGAGGTTTATCAAATACTGAAAATAAATCATCTAAATTTTGTTCACTTGTATTTGGAATTGGTTGTGGTGATTGTGAATGTGATTGTTCACCAATTCTTGGAATTGATGTAGATGAAACATTTGTAGAGGAAAAATCATCGCCAAAACTATCCAGGAGATCAATTTCTGCGTTATTTCTTTGAGTTGTTGCTTGATTTGATGATGGAGTTGAGCTTGGAAAACCTTCAAATAAATCATCTGATTGATTGAATCTTTGAGGAGTTGCAGAGGCTTTGGGGGCATTTAAACCATTCTTACTATTAATGACATCGAATCCTTCAAATAAATCTGAGCCACTATTATTATTGGAAGTATTAAACCCGCTTTGTGGATTTGTAGAGGGTATTGATCCTGCTTGAGCCATTCTAGAACTACTTCTTGAACTCTCTAGATAATCAAAATCAGCCCAATTATTACCTCTAGCAGTTGCTGGACTGTTTCTTCCTCTTTCGGCTAGCGACAACTTGGAGTCATCCTTCTTCTTGGGAGCATACGCTGAGAACAAGTCAGCAAAGTCATCCTTCTTCGACATCTTGTACTATCAATTGCCCTAGATCTAAGTTGCTTCTACCCTCTTTGAAATTGTTAATTTCGTTGTTTTGTTTTCCAATTGTCATATTCTAAAATGAATCAAATCGGACACATCTACAAAAAGTCGTGCGCGTATAATTCGAAGGGAATTCACTGACATAATCACTGACTAATCCATCTCGAAAATAAAAAAAATTTTTAGGAAAAGTGAAAATTAAAGTAACAAAAAGTAAAAGAAAGCTTTGACTTGTAAAAAGTTATTATAAACTGATAACCTAAAAAACTATTATTCAAAATGCATTTAATGTACACCTTAGGTCCAGACGGAAAGAGAATCTACACTTTGAAAAAAACCACTGAAACTGGTGAAATCACAAAATCAGCTCATCCAGCTCGTTTCTCTCCAGATGATAAATACTCAAGACAAAGAGTTACTTTGAAAAAACGTTTCAACTTGTTACCAACTCAACAAGGTATGTGAGATATCATTGTTTCCAATAATGAACATTTACTAACATTTCACTTTCCTTTAGAAGCAATCAAATATTAAGAATGGACCGCTGAATTTTAAAAATATCATTCAAAATTTCAACATAACAAAAATTTACATATCATGAACTACAAGCATATTTTTTTTCTCAAAAGGCATATTAATATAATCATAAAGGTTCTAAAAATTAACTAAATTCGTTCCATATCAATTTATTTTTATTTTAAATTGTTGATTGATTTTTCTTTTTTCAAAACTTAAAATAGACTTGATTTTTGAATCTTTTGGTATAACCATATTTCTTGCTTATATTGTTTTATTTTTCATTTATGTTACACTGTATAATAATAAAAGGGATGGATTAATTATGAAATTCTGGGCTTAGTGTATTTGGCCTTGTAGTGAAATTTAGTTATCTGCTCTTTTCTGATACCTAGGGCGCTCTTCCAGTAGTTCTTTTCAACTAAAATGATTTATTTCGTGTACATCTAACACAAAACGTTGACTTAAAGTGGTTCTTTCTTATTATTTGTAGCCTCTAAATTGAACTCTGCATTTAATTGATAATTTTCCCACATTTGAGCTAACATTTCAACATCAAGATTATCCTTATTTGCTTCCTTTTCAATCTGTTAGAGTCTCAAGGCCATATCATACATCCAACTTGTAAATACATACACGTAATGAGTTATTCATAATTATGACACTTTCATTAACTCTTTCCTAGATTGTTATTGTTAGATAAACGCGTTCAATGATCGTTTATGTAAAGACAACTATTTGAACTTACAACATTGTTGATTATACGAGCCAATAAGGCATTTTGTACTTGTTCATGAGGATTTTCCATCTTTGATTATCTGTTTTTCTTGAGACTGGGTTTGGTTTGGTTGATGTTTAATTAATGTAAACAAATGATTCCTATAGATTTTTTATAAGGATCAACAAACAATCGCGAATTTTTGGTATACTACTTGAAGCTCTACAATACATCAAGATTCAAAGCTATATGATAACTAATACAGCAAACATCATATAATATATAACTTAGAGAGACTCTAGCGTTACCTATTAACACATGTAGTACATAAAAAAATACAAAAAACCAAACTTAGTGATAGTAAATAATCCCAAAAAAACCAACCTATAAAATTCCATCCAACATGAAATGTAAAACAAACCAAATTAACAAACCAAACACCGTTACCATTTCCATAGCAGCCTCATAGTTGTAACATACGACTACAACAAGTCATTGATGTACAGCATGAACTGGACAATCACCAGGTCCTTTCCTTTTAAACCAATTCTTGATACATTTATAATGGAAAACACAAAGACATTCAAGACGACCAACTTTATCACCTGGTTTTGAATCTTCAAGACATATAACACATTCATCTTCTCCTATAAGTTTTTCATCATTGTGATGTGTTGTATTTTGTTGTAAAGTTGAAGTTGAAGCATCTGAACATGAAACAACAACTTTTTTAGGATCTGGGAAAGGAATATAATAAACTAGCATTCTATTACTTCTAAATTGTTCTGGAGATCCTGAAAATTCTGCATTTATCAAACAAGTATTGATATGATCTTCTCTTTCATTTTCTGTTTGTTTTTGTAAATTTTTATTACAAATTGGACAACGTTCTCTTTCTTGATCTGAATCATCATTTATATCTATTGTTCTTTGAGTTGATGAATCTTTAATTGTACTTCTTTGTGGAACTTCCACTGGAGAAGTTGCTGTAGTCATGAAACTATCTCTAAGACTTGATTCCAGAGCTAATTGTTGAACACAAACATCACAAGTTCTATGTGGCACCAATGGAGATTCCATATAAATTTGACTAGAAGGTGTAACAACATGAGTACCTGGTTCATAAGAAGTTCTTGTATTTGAACAATCCCCACATACGACATTCCCACATTTACGACAATGATGTCTTCTGAAAAAAAATGTGAATTCTTTATTACAAAGATAACATGAATTTACTTCTTCATCTGGTTGCCATATTGGAATTTCTGATCTTGTTCTTGACGAATGGGTGTCAGACATACCTTCTATTTCATATAGTGTTTTTTTGTATTATGAGCTGAATAAACGTCAAGATGTAATATACCACAGATGAAAACCGAATCTACCAATCAATCAATCAACTTTTATCAAAACCAATACCATAAACAAACATGTAAACTTAAGCTCTTGCGACTCCGGTGATAACAAAAATAATCGTGATTTTCAACTTTGAAGGCGAATACCAGAACACTTGAATTTAAACTAGAAGAATATTGTGATCTTTTGAAAACTATTCCAGTAGAATTTTATCTATATTATGTCTAGGATAATATCCAAACCTTCTTCTCTATTTTTTATTTGATTTTAAAGAGCTTTTGAGTCAGATTCCATAGGGATTTTAAAATCAGATTCCACAATTAAGGGAACTCCGGCTTTTCAATTTTTAATTCCGGTATATTCTGATCACGTTTTTAGTCACATGATTAGGTCGGAAATAAAATAATATACATATAAAACATTTTAAATTAATTAATTATATACTACACAATTTTAAAGTTTATATGGAAAAAATACTTTTCTCTTTAGTTATCTCTATAATATACAAATATCCAATGAATTATTTTATTGCTTAATCAGAATGCATTTCATCAACTTCACTGTATAAATCACTATCCAAATCTTCAGGAATATCATTAGCATCATCTTCACTTTCATCATCACTTTTATCTTCAGCTTCACTTTCACTATCACCACTTTGTTCACCAGCTTCACCTTTAGCTTCTCTTTCTTCTTTACGTTTTTGACGACGTTCTTTCTTTGCATCTTTTTTAGCTTTTTTACTTGCAATATTTTCAGATTGAATTCTTTTTCTTTCATCTTTAATTTTTTGACGTTCTGCATGTTTGGCTTCTAATTCTTTCATTTCAGCTTTTGATTTCTTAACATTATGATGATATAAGACTTTACCTGTACAAACACCTTCTTCAATTTTAGTCATTGTTAATTTCATACGTGGACCTAATTCAGTCAATTTAATAGCCTTCTTACGAGTGTTTGGAGCTTGTTCTTCTTCTGGAGCACCAGTGGAAGCTGATGAGGAAGCTTCAGGTGATTTACTTGGTTTTTGTTTAGACAATTGTGAGGCATTATCTTCTTTAATATCAACAATACCATCATCTTCAACTTCAGAATCACTAGTGAACCCAGCACCATTAGCATAAGGATCTAAAACAAGATCTGAAACATCTGATACTTTTCCTAAATTTGGTAATTTTTTATGTAAATTATGTTTAGCATTGATTAATTTTTTTAAACTCTTGGAACCTTCAACTGGCTTAGCATCAATTGCATAATGACGTAAATCAATATGACCAGTTTCTGGATCTTTATTTATCATAAGTACTCTTTTAACTGAATTAACTTTTGTAGAATGTGGTTGAATTGGTGGGAACATGTTTTGGAAAGTTGTAATTAATAATTTTTCATGTGGTGGAGCCTTTTGAGGATTTGTAAAACCATTAAGTACTAATAAAGGAGGATTTAAATATTCTTTTGATTCTTTAGTTATAGATTTTGGATGTCTCAAGATCTTTCTAACATCTTTACAAAGAGAATAATTTTCCACTTTAAACGTTATAGTTGGACCTCTTGACATTCTACCTAATCTTAATTGTGTTGTACCTGCTTCAGATTGACTGAAAACTAATAAATGTGAAACATTTAAAGGACCAGCCATAACGACGAAATCTCTCAACTTGTTTGATTTTCTTTCCCTCAACTTCAAAGCAGTATGTGGTTGCATAACATTTCTCATATCTTTAACAAGTTGAGTCAAGGAATGATTTTTCATATTTGATCCTATTCTAAGAACCATAGAACGAGGAACTTTCCCCTTCTCTTCTTCTGAAAGCTTAGCATGAGTTCTCTTTTTTTGCTATTTCCCCAATAGTTAGTAACAGATCACCAAATTAAACAACAAGATAACATACTCTTCTTTTAGCCATCTTTAACTGGTGATAATTCTTTTAAATTTTTGTGATTTCTCTATAAATTCAAGTTTATTTAATACCTTTTCAAATTTTTTTCTTTACTAGGCCGATGACATCCGAACACCACCGGAAATAAAAATTAGTAAGGTAATAAAGAGAAAGAAAAAAAAATTTATTATCTAGCATATTTAGATCTATTACGTCAAATTTCCAAGTTGTGCTTTACACTAGAATATTATAGACAAACATGAGTCCAAGTATAGATGGGAAGATCAAGAAGAAGTCTTTAAAGAAATCAGTCAAGAAGGAAACAGCTTTAGACTTGGCTGAAAAGATCAAAAGAAAAGCTTTACTAGATAAAAAGAATAATGAATCAAAAGAATCAAAAGTTAAAGAACCAGAATCAGAACCAGAATCACAAGATGAAGAAGAATCAAAAGAAACAGAAGAATCCAAACCAACAATAAATTCATTTAAAGATCTTAAATTGATCCCAGAATTACTTGAAGCATGTCAAGCTTTAAAATTCGATAAACCAACTCCAATCCAAGCAGAAGCTATTCCTCATGGTATTGAAGGACGTGATTTAATTGGATTAGCTCAAACAGGTTCAGGTAAAACCGCTGCGTTCGCTATCCCAATCTTACAAGCACTTTGGTATGCACAAACACCATATTTCGCTACAGTTTTAGCACCAACAAGAGAATTAGCTTATCAAATTAAAGATACTTTTGATGCATTAGGTTCAGGTATGGGATTAAGAAGTGTTTGTATTGTTGGTGGTATGGATATGATGGAACAAGC
Organism: Hansenula ciferrii; assembly: GCF_000313485.1. Taxonomy (NCBI): domain Eukaryota; kingdom Fungi; phylum Ascomycota; class Saccharomycetes; order Phaffomycetales; family Wickerhamomycetaceae; genus Hansenula; species Hansenula ciferrii. The sequence goes on along the minus strand of NW_011887554.1, from coordinate 31,659 downwards.
TAGAGATTTGATGCGTAAACCTCATGTTATTGTTGCTACCCCTGGTAGATTAATGGATCATTTAGAACATTTAAAAGGGTTTTCATTACGTGCTTTAAAATTCTTGGTTATGGATGAAGCTGATAGATTATTAGATATGGAATTTGGTCCTGTATTAGATAAAATTTTCAAAGTTATTCCAAGAGAAAGAACCACTTATTTATTCTCTGCTACCATGACAAATAAAATTGATAAATTACAACGTGCTTCATTAACTAATCCTGTTAAAGTTTCAGTTTCTGATAGATATTCTACAGTGGATACTTTGATTCAATCAATGATGATTGTTCCAGATGGTCAAAAAAATACATATTTGATTTATTTATTAAATCAATTTGAAGGGAAATCAATAATTATATTTACAAGAACTTGTGCACATTCACAAAGAACCGCATTATTATCACGTATATTAGGTTTCAGTGCTGTTCCATTACATGGTCAATTAACTCAATCACAAAGATTAAGTGCCTTGAATAGATTCAAATCAGGTAAAACAAATATATTAGTAGCTACAGATGTTGCAGCAAGAGGGTTAGATATTCCATCAGTTGATATTGTTATAAATTATGATATTCCAACAGATTCAAAAGCTTATATTCATAGAGTTGGTAGAACTGCAAGAGCTGGTAGATCAGGGAAATCAGTTAGTTTAGTTACACAATATGATTTAGAATTATTAATTAGAATTGAAGCAATTATTAATATGAAATTACCAAAAGAATCTGTTAATAGAGATGAAATTTTATCATTACATGATTATGTTGATAAAGCAACTGCTCAAGCTATTCGTGAAACTAAAGAATTTCAAGAAACTAAAGGTAAAGGTGGTAAACGTGGTAAAAAAGATTATGGTGATAGAGAAGAACGCTAAGATCTTTATCTGAGGGTATTTTATATGTATGTGTAAATAATGTTTAATTTAATGTCATATTGTCAAGAAATTTTGATTGTACAATAATAGGTTATAAAAGAAATGAAATCTCGTTTTTCGTCGTTAAATTTATATATAATTTATTTAAATAAGCTTGTTTTTTCTATAAGTTCTTGTTTAATGTTTCCTGAACATTAAATTATAATATGATCAATCAAGGTCCTTATTCAATCTTTATTCAAAGTTAAAGTACTCATTTGACGTTCCTTTTTGTTACCAATTTTAGTACAAATCCAAGTTGATGCATACATATTAACTCTATCAATTGAAGTACCACTATGTCTTGTAGCAGCAGCATGACATTTAAATCCCTTCTTTTCAAAATTCTTAATATACCATGGGACTAAAGCAGCAGTTCTTAACATAACTCTACCACCATCACATAATGCACTATGTAAAGCATCAATTTCATTATCAACATCTGTTCCTTCAGGATCAAACCAATCCATATGATCCATTATAACTGCAATTGAAATTGTCTTTTTGGTTAAACGAGCCAAGACATTGTTTAAATAATCTGTATGTAATCTAATACCATCTAATGGAGAATTTGGTGCTTTTTTAGTTAATTGTTTAAAACCTTGTTTTGTTAAATAATCTGGACAATTTTTTGGTGAATAATGATTTTTTAAAGTTAAGTAATAAAAATAATTATCTGATGAAATTAAAGAACGACCAACAATTGGATCTAATGTATCAATAATATATTGTAAAATTGATGAATCCATCATTGCAGCTTGATTTGCTGGGACTCCAAGTGCCTTCCATAAGAAAATTGGATTACCAACAAAGATTTTACCAACAACTGCACTATAAAGAATTGGACGAATTGAATTATTCCAAATTTCCTTTTGTTCAATCAAAGTCTTAGCATTACATAATTCTTCAACTTTTGATGATAAACCAGTTAATTTGAAAACATATCTTGCTAATCTTAAAGCCCATCTTGTTGAACCTGTATCATAAAGACCTGCACCATTAATATCAAAAGTTTTTGGACCTTTATCCATCCAATATTGGAATGCATTTGATGATAAATATGGAGCTAATTTACTAATTAATAATTCTTGGAAATTTTCAATTTTTCCTTGACCAAATAATTTCCAAGTTTCTTCATGTGATAAAGTTGATAATGCAGCTAATTTTAATTCAACTAAATGACCTTGACATGGATTTAAATCAACACCATGAATTCTCTTTGGAGCGTTTGAACCTAATGATGCATAACTTAAGATATTATCACCTGCTGAAGTGATAGCTAATACTGTATCTTTTGATGATAAATTTAAAATTTTAGCATCTTCTCTTGGATCTTCCCATGTAAATGCATAAATATATTGATTTTTAAAACATTCATAATCTTCACTTAATTCATCATAATAAACTCTCCAAGTTTTTTTTTGATAAAATAATGAAGGATAAGGTAAACCTTTTTTAACATTATCTAAAGCAGCTTCTAAAGCTTTTGAAGTTGGAGCATCAATAACAGCATTTGATTTTTTTGGTTCAATTGGAGCTAAATAAGGTGATTCTGTAGCTAATTGATTAAATCTATACATTAATTGAGAATCATGTTGCTTATTAACACCTAACCAAATATAATAAGGAATTTTACCTAAAGTTGTATTATAACAATTGATTGATTTTAAAGTACCAAATTTATATTCTAAATATTCTCTTCTTGAAGGGTCCAAAAACACTTTATCACATTCAAACCAAATTCTCCAAAAAGTTCTATAAATCCATGGAACATGACGATTAACTAATCCACCTAGTGTATTAATTCTACCAATTGAAGTTGAATCAGATTGAACACCAAAATCAACAGAACAAATGATACCTTCATCAGGTTTTAAAAATTTAGAAGCATGATCAATAGCAGAATGATATAAAGGAATCATTGATAAAGAATAACTATAAGTTATTAAATCAACTTCAGAATGAGGAATTTCAAAATCACAAGCATCACCACAAATTATATGAACATTATTCCAACCATGATCTAAAACTCTTTGTTTAGCAATTTCACACAGAGAAGTTGATAAATCAATAAGATAAATAGCTTCAAAATTATCCACGATTGGTGCAACTTCTTTATCCATTTTTTCAATATTAAGACCAGTACCACCACCAATATCAATCCAAATTAATTTTTTGGAAGATTGATCAGTTTTCAAATGAGCAACTGCTAATTTCATAGCAGATTCTCTACCTTGTAATAAAACTTCTCTAGTAGTATCATAAACTTTAGCTTGAGTTTTGTAAAATAATTCTAAATTATTTTGATGATCATTATGAACTTTTCTATTTGTTGGAGTGAAAGGTTTAACAAAGCAAGCCCAAATGAATAATAAGAAGGATCTTGTCTTTTCACTTGCAATGAAATAGAAATAGAATGAAAACCCTGAAAGGATTAAAGCACCATATTTTAAAAATTGACCAAAAGTTGATTCTGGTAATTGATCCAAGTTGTTGAATAACAAGTTTTTAAAAGTATCTTTATAATAGATTGAAGAATCTATGATTGAACTCATGATTGTTGAAATCTTTGAGCCTTGATCCAAATGAACAAGATGATAACAAAAGAAGGACCCAAAGGATGTTTTATATACACATATCCAAGACCAACAACAGTCAACACGTTACACGCGTTGAACAGATCAACTCCATCTAGTAAGCTTCCACGTGTGAGATCTCCATAGTTCCTGGTATTCTTCTGACCATTGATTATCAAAGTAGTTTACCGCCAACAAAGTAAAGCATTTCATTTTCTTATTTTATGTCAAAACGTGTTTCTATGCACGTTTCCACGATTCCCACATTATCAAAAACAAATTAAAGTGACAGAATTTGAGATTGTCAAAGTGAAACACTCACATGGGCTTCTATCACATGGGATAATGAGGTAATCCATTGACATATGATGATTGTGCTAGTTGGTCATTGGATGGTTTAAAAGTGATGTTGTTGGTGATGTTGGTGTTGTGTAACTTGTTCGATATAGTTAAGAGTTAAGAGTTTATATGCTTATGATTATGTAATCATTATGTAATCGATCTTATAACTTTCGATCAACCAGTGATTCTTTCTTTTTAATCAAGGTTTCCAAGTAAAATGAATCTTGCTTTTGCCACAAATTTGTTGTCGTATGAAGAATATTTTATTGAAAATTTCCAAAAACCATGTAACAACTGTTTTACCTCATATGGAATCTATGTATCTAATGGTTTCATTACCTCATTAACTTTGAACTAGTTGATTATCTTCTTCTTATAAGTGAATATTAGTTGTTGAAACTATATTTTTAAATGAGTAGATACAATGAAAGTATATTACTGGACAAGTTATACTTTTTTTAAATATATTTCAATGCTTCATTATGTGATTATCTGAAACAATGGAATCCATTTGAATTTATTTGATATAGTATAATGTTTTTTTTGATAATTGGTGATTTGTAGAATGTTATTAAAGATCCATTAATTAATTGTCTCTTTATATATACTTTGAATTAATATCTCTATACTAATTTGTGCATTCAATTATGACTTATATATTTATTGGATTCAAATTTAAGCTCTTGTTATAGCTAATTCATCATAATTATAATACTAAACAGTTGATTAAATCTCAAAATTTATATCATAATATATACAAGAAACCACTTCAAGCTTGAATAAATACAGATCAATTAAATATAATAATAATAAAAAAAGGTAATCAAAAAAGGTATATCTATAGACTTGTTCTAATAATATAGTAAAGGCTCAAGAGTTTATATGTATATGATTATGTAAGTATTATGTAATTAGTTTTTGTTGATTTTTCAATTTTTTCATTTTACATTGCAATTTGCAACTTTATTGTACCATCATATTTTGAATTGAAAACGTATTTATACATTGGAATTTGAAAAGTAATTCCACCCGTTCCATTCTGTGAAGCATCTGTGTAAATAAACAGTTTTTTTGGGGTCATATTGGTTTAATTCAAAAACAAGCTAAAATTAAGCACTGCTTTGAATCCATTCCCCTTCCAAAGGATTAGCTGTTGATTAAAGCATCTAATTTTTAAAGAGGTGAATATAATGAAGTGTCTTAAAATAACAATTTATATGCTTCTCATAAATATACTTTAATGTTTCGATATGTGATTATCTGGAAATATGGAATCCATTTGAACTCATTTAATATATAATGTTTTTTTGACAATTGATGATTTGTAGAATGTTATTATAGATCCATATAGTCACTCTATATACTATATAGTCTTTGGATTGGTTTCTATTTGTGATATGTGAGCTATGTATGGAAGTAAATCTGGGCTCTTATTAGCTATTTCAAATTTCAAATTACAGCTTAACAATAATTCATGAATCTATAAGCTGATTCATTATAATACTAAACAGTAGGTTAGATAGCAATATAGTTCAGAATTTAGAATTATACTAAGTAATTTAACTAACAATAACAATCAAAGAAAGTATACCTATAACATACAATCATAGATTATAGTTCTTAATTATTTGACATCTTTTTTATCTTTAAAATCAATATCTGGGGAAAGAAGTCAAACACAGTCAAGCATCTTACTAAGCCAATGGTACTGCATTATGTAAGCAGATTTATAAAATTGTGAAATATCTTTATTTTGAATTGTTTAACAGGGTTTAGTAGACCTTTTGTATTGGATTTGACTATTTATAAGTATTATATAGCTAATAATTCAATTATCTTCCAATTTTAAGGCATATAATTGTCTTTTGGTTTTTTAGTTTTAAAATTAAATGTCAATGTAATAAATTTTATTTAAACTTTCAATTGTTAAAACTCAAAATTTTCCAAATTTTAAAAGTTTGAATTAAAGCTTGAAAATAGGCTCATTATAAAAATTAAGATCCACTGATAATACTAATGTATTTAGAATACTATTGTCATATACAAACTTTCCTTATTATTCTTCTCCAAATAATCGTGGTGACTCGGATTTTTTGCTGCCAAATTATTTAAAATTCACGGATTTAACTTTTTTCAGTACAAAAACCGGAGTTACGTAAAAATTTTCAGATTTATTATGCACTGATAAAAATTATTCGTATGGCTATATAAATAAGATCGTTTGACTTAATTTCTTATCTCTTATTGTTTTTTCTGTTAAAACGGCTAACAGCCCAAGGGTTCAGCTCATAAAACATCATAATGTCAGATTCAAACCCATTCAAGTTAAAGATAAGGAAACTTATTCATAAAGTTTCAACAAAAGATGGTATACTAGGTGATTATGATTATAAATATTTATTCACTCCACAATTACCATTTATGAAGAAGAATAAAGTTACACAACCTTTTTTCGGTTTAGATTCAAGTATGCCAATTGTTTTAGGTTTCATCTTGGGTTTACAACACTCTTTAGCTATGCTTGCTGGGATTATTACACCTCCATTAATTGTATCATCATCTGCATATTTCACAACTGATCAACAACAATATTTAGTTACAGCTTCATTAATTGTTAGTGGATTTTTATCAATGATTCAAATTACAAGATTCCATATCTATAAGACACCATATTACTTAGGTTCTGGTATGTTATCAGTTGTTGGTTCTTTGGTGTTATTGTCGTGGTACAAAAAGTTTTACCATTAATGTATAAATCTGGAATGTGTCCAACCTCGGAAGATGGAACTTATTTACCTTGTCCTGATGGATATGGTGCTATATTGGGTACTTCATGTGTTTGTGGGTTATTAGAAGTATTTATCTCATTCATCCCACCAAAATTCTTGAAAAAATTATTCCCACAAACTGTTACTGGTACTGTTGTTTTATTAATGGGTATTTCTCTTATCAAAGCTGGATTTGAAGATTGGATTGGTGGTTCTGGTTGTATTGGTGGTACATGTCCATCTGAAGGTGCACCACATGCATTACCTTATGGAAGTGCTCAATTCATCGGATTAGGGTTTTTAGTTTATATTACAATTGTTATATTTGAAAAATGGGGTGCACCAATTATGAAATCATGTTCAGTTATCCTAGGTTTATTAGTTGGTTGTATCGTTGCAGGTGCTTGTGGATATTTTGATAAAACTTCAATTGATGCTGCACCAGCTGCAAGTTTTGTTTGGACTACAACTTTCAAATTAACAGTTTATGGTCCTGCAGTTTTACCAATGTTAATTGTTTATGTTGTTTTAGTTATGGAAACTATCGGTGATTTAACTGCTACTGCTGAAGTTTCAAGATTAGAAACCGAAGGTCCATTATATGAATCAAGAATTCAAGGTGGTGTTCTTGGTGATGGGTTCAATTCCATAATTGCTGGATTATGTACAATCACTCCAATGTCAACATTTGCTCAAAATAATGGTGTTATTTCTATAACAAAATGTGCTAATAGAACTGCTGGTTATTGGTGTTGTTGTATCTTGATTATAATGGGTATTTTCACAAAATTTGCAGCAAGTTTAGTTGCAATTCCAAAACCTGTTTTAGGTGGTATGACTTCATTTTTATTTACTTCAGTTGCTGTATCAGGTTTGAAAATTATTTCAAACTCTCCATTTACAAGAAGAGATAGATTTGTTTTAACAGCTTCTTTATTACCAGGTCTTGGTTGTATCTTGGTTCCAGATTGGTTTGAAAATGTCTTTACTTATTCAGGTAATAATCATGCATTAATTGGATTTTTAGATGCTATAACTGTTATTATGGAATCAAGTTATGCACTTGGTGGTATAATTGCTACTATTTTAAATTTATTTTTACCACAAGTTTTGGATTTTGAAGAAGAAGAAGAAGAAGATAAAATTCAAAGTGATTTAGATGAATTAGCTTTGGATGATTATGTTCATCAATATGATGATGAAGATAAATTACCTGGTAAAAAAGGTTCAAAAACTTTAGAAACTACTTATGAAGCTTCACAAATCGGGTCTGATAGTAGAAATTTATCTTCATGAGTTAAAAAGTTTGAAGGATTGATTTTACATGTATATATAGATATAATATTTGAGTGTGTTGAGTTTTTTTTTGTGTATTATATTAAATAAAAGTATAGAGTTTTATAGAGAAGTTTAAAATTATTGATTTGGTGTAAAACTACAATTTATAAAAAAAATAATTATATAATGTCGTATCTCGTTAAATTAGAAAGAAAACACATATCATATCACAATTACTGGTTTAATTTCCTTTATTACGTGGAATTAACTTAATTTTCTTAATATCAATACCAAATGAACTTGGTGAAGCAGATGGTGATGATCTTATACTTAAAGCTTCTGAATCAGATCTTTTCCTAGGTAATGAATTAACAACTTCTGGTGATGAAGATCTTGTAGATCCTGTAGAGACTTTACCTCTACTCAATAAATTTGATATTTTGGAATTCATTTGTGTTAAAGTTGGTGCAGCTGGTGGTTTAGGATTAACAGGGACAGTTGCTCTAGATGGTCTTGGTAAACTATAGGCATTTATACTTGAACCTTTTGGTGTTGATCTTGATTGATGTGTTTCTAATTTGTTTAATCTTTCTTTCAAATTCTTATTTTCAGTTTCTAATTTATGTTGGTTTTTCTCCATCGAATGTTGGTTTCTCTTCATTGATTGTATTTCCTCTATTAAAAGTTCAATTCTTGGATCATTTTCTTTTTCCACCACTGGAACTGGTTCAGGTTCAGGTTTATCATGTTTTCTTGATTCAAACTCTTCTAATTTTGTTTCTAATTCTTTTAATGTTGAACTAATTTCAACAAATTTTCCATTCAAAAAAGTATTATCAAATTCAACTTTCTTCTTCAATCTAGCATCAACCCTTGATATTTTTGTTTCAAGTTTTTCCTCTATATGTTTTATAGTTTCATCATCTATATTATTAACTATATCATTAACAGTTTGAACTTCAGGACTTCCATTTGGTTTTGTATCTTGGATTGATTCAACTTTTGTTTCCAAATTCTTTAAGCTGGTTTGTAAACTTTGTAATAACTCCAAATTTGATTGATCTTGTTCTTTATCCACTTTCAATTCCATTTTTTTTTGTAAATCTGCAATGGTTTCCTCTACAGTAGACTTGAACTTTACCATATCAGGGTTATTAGGAGAGCTCAATTTTGTTAACAGTTCACTTAATGGAGCTTTACATTTATCAAACTCCTCCTGTAGTTCATTAAATAATTTAGAATTTTCTGTAAATTTATCATTCAAGTCCTTGAATTGCAGTTGAAAGTCCTTAAACTTTTCATCATCATTTTGTGATTCAACAATCTTAACCAGTCTTTCTTTGACCATCATCACTGCATTTCTTAAACTTGTCATTTCTCGTCTTGTAGAATCTGTGACAGAGTTTTGAATAGTTACTGAATTTGTAAACTGATCTTGTAAATTTTTCATATCTTCTTGAACTTTTTCAGCATGAGCCGTGTGTTTGTCATCTTCTTTTGAGATATATGAAGTAAGATCACTTCTTGAAACCAGTTGTAGATTCCGTAATTTTAAATTATGAATTTCTGACTTAATAGAGTCTTGGAATCCTTTGAAAGTTGGGAAGTCAATCAGCTGTGAAGTGGCTTGGTCGACGAAATTTTTTAAATTGGAAATAATTTGATCTTTGTTTTTCATTTCTCCTTGAATAGATCTAATATGTTCCATCTGAGTATTTAACCTTTCAGCTTGAAGATTCTGTACTTTTTGTGCATCATCGAGCCTTGTAAATATACCAGTATAATTATGTATTATTCTGTTAATATGATGATCTGTTTCAGATTTAATCTCCAATTTTAAAGCATTTATATTTGATACTAGAGTCTGGATAGATTCACCTATTAATTTCTGCCCATTTTTAATTTCTTTGAGTTCACCTTCACTTTTATTAACTTTGGTTTCCAACTCTTTATTATTTCCCAAAGTCTCTTGAATCTTCGCAACATTTTGCTTCCCCTGTTCTTCAAACATCCTCAGATTGTCTATTGTACTCTGTGAGAGACGATGGAAATTCTCCTTGACATTCTCTTTGATTTGCTCAATTCTTGTGTCAAGTGATTTTTGGTTTTGTGTGAGAGCTGGGAAAGCCTCTACTAATGAGGATATGAGAATTTGAGATTCCGTTAGTGATACCATTTTTTCATCTATAATTTTTGTACTTTCAGAAATTTCAGAAAACCTGTGTTCAAACAAATCAATGAAGACTTTTGTTATTTTATCATCATCTGTTCCATTTGATTCTATATTATTGTTTGAATCCTGTGATTCTTTTTCTTTAGATACGGATGAATCAACAGATCTTATAGAAATATCTTGATTTTTGTCAATTGAATTTTCATTATCACGTTTTTCCAAAAGTGTTATCAATTTATCAAGTGCTGCTTTTAGTTCAATTGACCTATTATTAATACCTCTGAATGATTTCAAATTAAAGTCCAGGTTCTTACCCCAAGTTAATAGATCATTTCTAAGGACAGGGTCCGTTATCCGGTTGCTTAGATCTTTCAAGTTTAAACTACCCGAATTGTTAGTGGATGAAGGGCCATTATGCAAGTTTGTTAAAAGTTTTGTAGAATCAGGTAGGTGTTGTTGTTCTCTCTGAGACTGATCAAGAAGCTGTTGTGAATTTTGTGATTGTTGACTATCTTTAGATTGTTGTGAAGTACCATTAGAACTTGAAGTGGCTTGAACTTCAACCCGAGATGCCAATGTCAAATTCCCATCATCAAGTGCGTTCAATTGGGTAGATTGTGTAAGTATATTTGGTTGTGAATCTTTTGAAATAGATATTGATTCTTCTTCTTCATGATCTCCAGAATCTGATGAATCTACTGGAGGTGAACTATCAATATGTTGACTAACTTCAGGATTATGTGCAGTAGTCTGTCTTGAACCAGCAGTATCAGGACTAAATGCCACAGTCTCTAATGAAAAAATTCTGTCAACCCTTTGAATAACACTATGATGTTGTGTGAGGTTTCCTTGACGTAATAATGTAAGATCAATTTCTAATAGTTCAAGTTTGGTGAAAAGACTTGAATCTTGTAAATCTGAAGTTGTGAAATGTTTGAATTGAGATATTAAAAGTTTCAGAATCAATGTATAAGCCGTTATTGATGTTATAATAGAGGATGTATTATCTTGGACAGCTTTTTTGATATTTGATTTCATTAAATTGTTCAAATACTTTGTCAATAATTTTTCATCGAATTTGATATCATTAATTCCATTAACCAAGACAATCCATGTAGTATAATCTATAATTGTGGATATAGCAAGAGGACTTAATGGGCTTTGAATATCAAATAAACCTGGTAGCTTGTGTAGAACATTGACCAACGTGGACCTTCTTTCAACAGCAGCTTCCGACTCTTCAACTTCATTAATATATGTGGCCCTGGGTATTAAAGTATTAATCTCAATAAGCTCCTCTGCAGGCGTGTTGTTTGAAGGACCCGCTGACGAGACCAAGTCCTTTGGCTCTCGTTCCATGGTGCTTTGAATGTACACTGAAGGTACTGTGATTGTCCTCTGAAGGTGTCTTGATAGTACAAGTTTGGTGTTTTTTTTTGCAGTGTTGATGTTTTGATTGATTCATAAACAAAGCTTTAATTTTTTGGTTCGCGACATTTTGGCGCGTTTAAGGAAAATTATCAACACATTGGAAACCGTCAAATATTCAGTGAGAAGAAGGTCAATCGCAGCAATTGTTTGGCAGAAAACCATCAAAAATGACACAGGAATCTTACAATTTCAATGATACGTATGTTTTTATTCAGTTTTACTTCTATAATGGACTTCAACTAACTTTGAAACCCAGTGTTTATATCAGAAATATAAATGAAAAAGTATCAATTAACACCATAAAATCCAAACTTACAGAAATATTCGATAATTATGGTCCAATACAGAGTATAACAGCACATAAGAACGTTAAAATGAGAGGACAAGCGTTTGTGTCTCTTGAGAGTGAAGAAAAAGCTCAACAAGCTATTAAGGAATTGAATGGAACTCAATTATTTGAAAAAAAAATTGAAGTTTCATTTGCAAAGAGTAGTTCAAATTCATCAGTGGAAAATAAATTAGTTGAAAAAGATTATAATGAGTATTTAAACAAACGTAAATTACATAAGGAAGAACTTGATAAGAAGAAAGAACAAGAACCAGTAAAGAAACCTAAAATTAAAATTGAAAACTTACCACCAAATAAAATTCTATTGGTTCAAGGATTACCAAAAGATGTTACACAAGATGAACTTGTGGAAATATTTGAAAAATATAATGGCTTTGTTGAAGTTAGATTAGTTGCAGTAAGAGGTGTTGCATTCATTGAATATGAAAATGATAAAGATGCTATACCTGCTAAAGAAGGAACAGCTGATTTAACTATTAAAGATACTAAACCTATAGTTAATTTTGCAAAGAAATGAAATGACCCGTTATGAAAATAGAATTAATCGATATTATTCATGTTATTTGTTACTTGTAGAGTGTTACGTATTGTAATATATTATTATAAACATTCATTAAATCAATAATACATGCAATATTCCTTTATATTATTTACAGCTACTATATTCAGACGAAATTTTCTTTCTTTCTTTAAAACACCAAAAAAACAATCCTATTTACCCAACATAACAGTTCTCATACCAGTGATTAAGTTTTCTTTACTTTCACCATTAATTTCAGCTAATAATCTTTCATAATATTCTGGATGACCTTTTGGTTTTAATAATTTATCACCTGGATTATAATAATCTCTATATTGATTACTATTTATACTTTTCAATGATTTGATTTGTTGTAAAATATCTTCTTCTGTAACATGTTCTTCTTTAGTTAATTGTGGTTCTTTAATAGAATATGGATTTACTTTAGCAACAATATCTGAAATAGATGCCTTTTGATTGTTTTCTGGATTTTTCAATCCGGCTAATGGTCTATATCTATAAAGTTGAACTTCTTTCAAAGATAAAGTTGTCAATCTTTCTTTTGGAACAGCATCCAATAGTTTCACAAGTGTTTTAGCAGCTTCTTTAACAGACATTTTCTATGATGTATATGGCTTTGTTGAATATCAAGATGATGATAGTATTCAATCTTGTCTTATTTATCTGCAATTGTATAGGCCAAAATTCTTTTCTGCCAAAAGAAAAAAAAATAAAAAAAAAATTAAATCGCGATGTGGTGTACGGATGTAAAAAAGAGCATGTATAAGTACAAAGTTTTAATTTAAATAATGACAAAATAAGTGAAATATTAAAAAACTATACAGGAAAATTAACTAAAAAATTTATTCTTCGTCAACTTTAGTTTCAAATGGTTTAAGATCTTTAGTACCTTCTTCCCAACTGATGTTGTTATAGGTGATTTCTCTAATAGCTTTAATAATATCTTTAACTTCACCTCTAACTTGTTTAGTTGAATCTCTTTCTCTTAAAGTAACTGAACCATCTTCAACGGATTCGAAATCAATGGTAACACCGAATGGAGTACCTAATTCATCGTTACGAGCATATCTTTTACCGATGGAAGCACCTGAATCATCAACTTTGAATGGAATTTGTTCTTTTCTTAAAGTTCTTGAAATTTCTTTAACAATTGGTTGTAATTCTTTACTATTTGATAATGGAACTAATAAAACTTTAGTTGGGGCAACGATTGGTGGGAATGATAAAACAGCTCTTTCAGTAGCTTCAGCTCTTGACCAGAAAGTATGTTCAAAAATTGAATAAATAATACGACCAATACCAAATGATGGTTCAATAACATTTGGAGTATATTCACGAACATGTTCAACTTTAGTTCTTTGTTCAATAGCAATGAAAGTGTTATCTAATTCAATTTGATCTTCAATTTCTGGGATTTTAAAAGTAATTTTACCATTTGATGATAATTCTTCTTTTAATTTAACTAATTCATCTTGAGATCTTGAAGTTAACCATTCTTCAACTAATGGAGCATTTTTTCTGAATTTTGGACCAAATTTCTTTTTTTCTAAATCTAATTCATATTTAGTAACAGTAATTGGTTCATCTAATTTTTGTCTAACAACTAATTTTTCTTTAGTTTTATTAGCATGAACAGTTAAATCATAAGCTGATCTATCAGCACAACCAACACATTCAACCCAACCATATGAAGTTTGTAATTCAGCATCCCAACAATCAGTAGCATAATGGGCCATTTCATTAGCCATATGTTGACGGAAACGACAACGTTTTGGATCAACACCAATTTTAACTAAGAATTGATAAATTCTAGCAATGAAATAACCTAAAGTTTCATTATCAACTAAACCAGATTTAACAGCTTCACCAATAGTGGTTTCAATTGGAGTAGTTGAACCAGATTCTTGAACAGTACTTGGTAAGAAACTTAATTTAACATCAGAAACTTCATGGAATCTTTCATGTTTTTTATCTTCTGGATCAACAAAATGTTCAATTTCAGCCATTAAGAATTCACGAACTCTTAATAAACCAGCTCTTGGAGAAATTTCATTTCTAAATGATTTACCAATAGCAGCTGAAGCAAATGGCATTTTCAAATTATTGAAATCATATAATTTATTGAAATTTAAAAATTGACCTTGAGCGGTTTCTGGTCTTAAATAACCTTTCAATTGACCTGATGGACCAATAGCAGTTTCAAACATTAAATTGAAAGCTTTTGGTGCTTCTAAAGGTTCACCAGTGACTGGGTTACCAATGTTATATTTAACCATTAATTCACCTAATTGATCACCATTATAACCATCAATTTTAGCCAAGACTGATTCATATTCTTTAACAACTTCATCATCTAATTTAACAGCTTTAATTTCCTTAACTTTCTTCTTACGTTTTTTCTTATCAGCATCTTCTTTAGCATCAGAATCAGCATCAGAAACTAAACCTCTAGCTTGTTTATCACCTTTTAATCTACTTTCTAAAACTTCTTCAACTAAATGATCAGCTCTGAAAATTTCACCAGTTTTCAAATCACGACACATATCATCAGAGAATTTATCAACATGACCTGATGTTTTCAAAACTTCATAAGGAGTTAACATGGTTGTATCAACTTCCAACATATCTTCTTCCAAGACGAAATGTTTTCTCCAAATGTCAATGACATTAGCTTGGAAAGAACAACCTGGTGGACCATAATCATATAAACCTGAGACACCACCGTATATTTCAAAAGCTGGTGCAAAGAAAAAACGACGTTTTAAAACATTTTCTAAATTCTCACGAGAGAATTCAACTTGTGCAGCGTTTCCTGACATTTTAGTAGTAACTTTTCTTGATTTAACCTTTTGGAATTGATTAACACTTGAAGAAAAAGTTCTCTTAACAAATAAGCTGTTGACCTGAAATTTGGTCAATGATAAAGCAAATTGGCGTAGAATTGTTGCTCAAAAGAAATTGAACTTTCAAGTACCTTTCAAATACTGAATTGTTTAAACTTTTATTTAAATTTAATTGAAATGATGATTTTCGACCACTTTTTTTTTATTGACACTATAATTTTCAATC
The DNA here is from genome assembly GCF_000313485.1 of Hansenula ciferrii. NCBI lineage: Eukaryota > Fungi > Ascomycota > Saccharomycetes > Phaffomycetales > Wickerhamomycetaceae > Hansenula > Hansenula ciferrii. The sequence continues at coordinate 16,183 of NW_011887554.1, read as the reverse complement.
AAAGTGGTCAGAAATCCGGGTAAATCTCGAGCAAAGCCAAGTACAATAAGCACAATGGAGATGGGAATCCGAAAGCAAATTGAGAAGGATAATTGGCTTATAATTATGCTAATATAGGTGAGTCATTAGAGTACAATCAAGTTTAATATAATTACAATTTCATTCATTCATTAAGATCTTCTAGTATACTGTACTGGAGAAACAACTAAACCTCTACCTTTTCTAGCACCTCTATAAATAGTTTCCATAATATCAATCATTTCTTGTTTATCATTTATAACAAAATTCATTTTATTATTATCACCTGTTCCAAAATCACACATCATATGCTTATTCCTATAGAAAAACATTAACGTCATGGGATCATATAATTCATACATCTGAAAAATAGTTAGTACTTTATCCTATTTAACAAAAATTAATACATTACATACCTCATTGAAATCTGGTACTTCATCAATATCACAAATATAAATAGCTGCAAAATTGGCAACCTTTTCAGCAACTCCATAAAGTATTTCATCCATCTTCATACAATCTTTATCCTATTCAAACTTTGTTAGTTTTTCTGGAACAATATAATAGATCAAACAAACAGTAACTTACCCAATCTCTACCAAATCGTATCACCACTATTCTTTCATCTTCTATAATAATAACATCATGTTAGTAAAACCCCAGTTAATCGTTGTTAGCTCACACACTTACCTGAAACTATAGCTTGATCAACATGCCTGAAATCCATTGTTAGTTTTTCATTCTTTTTTTGATCAATATTTAATCAAATTCTTTGAAAACACTTACCATCCTGTATGCAAATGAGGTAAGAATACACTCCCCATTATGATTTATATTAATTCAAGAAAATAGATGAATCTTTCGAACTTTATAGGTTGATATCTTTTAAGTTATATATGATCTTTAATCAAAAATTACCTACCTTAAAAAAACAGTTTCGGTAAGGGCAGAAATAACATAAACTTTTCAAAAAATTCATCAACTTTCAAGTATTTAAAGAGATTTTATTCGAAAATGAGATTGTTTAGATGTATGATCGCTTAATTTAATCTCACAGAGCTCTTCTCAAAAGCACACAAATCACTACATATTAAAGTCTATTTCATTAAAAGGATTTCATTTTAAATATATACAAATTAATTTTTTTTTTATAAGATCATAAACTCTTTTTACATGTTATAACTTTAAATCTATTTTCTTCTTCTACTAGCCTTAGTTTGAACTTTACCACCTTTTTGAACTTCTTGAACATTTTGACCTAATAATTCTAAATATTCATCCATCATTAAATTATCAAGATCTTCTTCTTCTTTTTCAGATTTTAATGCTTCTTCATTAGATTCTTCTTGACCTTCTTGTTGTAAATCTTGTTTAATATTTTCTTCAATATCAAATTGTGAGAATTTTTGTTTAAATCTAGCTATTCTACCACCTGCATTTGGATCAATAACTTCTAAATCTACTCTATTTGGATTCCATAAAGGATGATTTCTTTGATCTTGAATCAATCTTAATTCATCTTTTGGATATTGGGATCTTCTTATAATAACACTACCATCACTTAATTCAGTTTTACAATTAAATTGATAATAAATTGCAGGTCTTGCTTTACCTAATTTAATTTTTTTTAATGGTCTTCTTTTTAATGTTGAATCTGATGTAGCTTGACCTGGTGCTCTACCAGATGCTAATCTTCTCCCCAGTATACTAAGGTTAGGTATACTTTTGATTGTAGGTCTGAACATTATATTTGGAATATAAATAAGATCAAAGGATACCTTGTATAACTTATAAGTTAATAATATTAGTTTTTCATTTACGTACTAGAAATTTTGGTTTTCATTCGTTCAACTTTTTTTTTTTTTTTTTCAATATGTTGTTTATTGTATACATAATTATGTAATTCATCTATAAGAGTTATATGATCAAATTCAGCTATTGGTTAACGAACAACCACCTACCTCAGCAGCGCAGCATCTAAAATTTTTAACGTTACCCTCTTTTATAACCTTTAATCTCTTTTAAATTTTTAAATTGTCGGGGGTCGAACCCCCACTTTCTTATATAAGAAATATTGTAAATACAGCACCTAATACAGCACCTAGTGAAAAATTGGGGTAGGAACGACTGAACTAAATCAGCAGAACCTCTTTTCAGTGTAGTTAAAATTTCGCGAAAAATATCGGTATGGGAAACACCAATATAAGTTCATATATAAAGGAAGTAATAATTAAAGACTACAACTAAATAATGGAGATTAAATTTATATAATAATAAGTTTAAATGACGTGTTCTTATATATCAATATCATCTTGTTTCAGAACATTACTTAATTCTTTCAATTTTTCAGCACCTTTACCATTAAAACGACCAATATATTTTAAAATTTCATCATAATTTGCATTTTTTAAATCAAGTTCATAATCTTCAAATTCATCATCATCATTATCTTCATCATTATCATCATCATTTTGATCATTTCCTTCATCTTCATCATCTTCTTCATCATCTTCATTATCTTTACCTTCTTGTAATTGTAAATTATGTAAAATATGATGTAATTTATCAGAATTCATAGTTAATCCATCCACAACCATTTTTAATTTATATCTCATTAATCTTCTTAGTTTAAACATTGTTAATTTATCAAACCAACCATCATAAAAGTCACATTCTTTATTTATAATAGCTTTAGATAATAATATAACAACATCAGTATCAATTAAATTTTCAAGTTGGAAAGTTAAAGACATTGGTAATTGTTGTCCATCAAATTTAAAAACACTTGGTGTAGAATTTGGTATATCAGTCATGAACCCTTTAGGTATGTTTGTTCTAAAATTTGGAATTCTAAATACTTCAGTTTGATAATTTCTTAAATTTGGTAAAATTCTTGGATCAATACCAAATTTTATATATGATTGTCTCCAAGGACCTTTAGTAAAAGTATATGAAATTTGTGGAAGGGCGAATTTTAATAATGGTTTTAAATGAATTGGTAATATAGATTCAAGATGTTTTCTTAACCATATTGGTTTTTCTTCAAATAATTTAATAATTATATCTAATGTTAATAAAATATCTTTATAAAATGGATTCTCTCTCTGAGATTGGAATGTTTCTAATTGAGATTGTAATTCTTTTGAGGATTCTTGTGGAGTTGGATCTGAATATTTTATAATTATTGAATGTAATTTTATACTTTTATTTCTAGTAACTAATTTACCTTCTTTAACCACAGTCAAGGCATTTTTTTTATAATTATAATTGAATGGTAATGGTATGGAACTGAATCTTGGAGGTGGAGGTAAATCAAATAATTTTTGTTGTTTATTATCAAAATCCCATGGTTTAGTATCTTGTTCAAATTTTAAATTTTTAATTTTTTCAAAATTTAAATCATGAATTGATTCATTAACTTGTTTAACAAATTTTGAATTTTTAACTTGATATTGGAAATCAGACATTTCTCTAAATCTAAAAGTTTTATTTATAATTGCAATTGGTGTTATATGAACATTTTTTTTACCATTTGAATGTAAATTTTGTAAAGTTTTTTGAATATTAAAATTATTTTCTTTATATTCCCTTTTAGGAATTGAAATTTTAATTAAAAGATGTTCATTGGCATTAGTTTTAGCATTTATAGGATGTTCATATAAATTTTTAGTTAATCTAAGTTCTAAAGGGATTTGATTATCAAGACATGATTGTATAATTTTTTCTTTACCACCAACCATATTAAATGCTTTATCAACATTTTTAACTTTTAAAGGAAATTCAATACATGATATATGAGGTATATCTAATGAATGTTCTTTTGCCAATTGTTTGTTTGTAGAATTGCTCATTTTTGGTAATTGGGGATAATTGAGTGAATGATATATATAGTACCTAGTATCAGTGTATCCTATACGCGTTTATATTCTTAAAAGTATAAACAAACGTACAACTTATAATACATCCAAACACCAACTTTCAGAACAATCACAAACGCTTATTACATACAAATGACGAGAAGGTATGGAAACTAAATCATGTCATATGTAATTAGAAGAGAAACACATATTAAATACATTGTCACGTACTACTTAATAATTATATAGTAATTACTTCACTTGTCAACTCGCCTTATATAAATTTATGAACATTAGATCACCTAAATCACTTCCGAGGGTAGATACAATTAACTATAAGACTATATCAATATTTGAGTTTTACAGTATAATTAATATTCTCAAATAGAGACTAGTCTCCAATTAAATTAAACCAGAGCTTGAAAGTAGAATATAGTAGATACCATTATACATGTATATACTAGTTTTGTGTAACCAACCACTAGTTCCGAGGGCAAAAATAAATTTATTTTAACCGACACAAAAACACATTTCCGATATTAATTGATCAAGTTACAAAGTTACTAAAGAAGCGTAAAACTTTGGAGCTTTAAAGTTTTGAAGTACATAACATAGCGTTTGTGCAACGGTCAGCTGTAAAATAACTGGCGAGTCGTGACAGTAAGCGGACCCAGCGTAAATTGTGGTACTGGTATTATTTAAAGTCAATTTTACCGGAGGTCGGAATTCAAAATTGTGTCTGCCATTGTAATCGGGCCATAGTTAACAACAGTTCACCAATATCAAATTAAATTAACGCCAATATTTATAAACTAAAATTAAATTCAATCGAGATTCATAGTCATATGATATATTCCTTAAACGAATAATGATGATTGATTTTAATACTCAAAAACAAATATAAAGGTTCAGGTCTTATAGCTGAATTCAATTGGCATATAAACTTTTTGATGAAATCAACGTAAAGTTTTAGAACAACCATCATCAACCAATTACAAGGTCATAGAATTTTCCTAGTACCAATGTCAGACTTGAAAATGAATTAGAAAATTCATTAATTTCCAAGAGTCCATTGTCTATAGAACTTCAGTTTAAGAGGTGATTCATTATATTGTGATAAAGTTACTACTGGTGCATCGATGCATCACAACGAATTATAGCTTATGAAATTAACTGACAAATATATAGAAAGATTCATAAGGTGGTTGATCTGATCATATTGATACCGATGAACCTGAACGTACAAGAGATCTTTTACCAATATATATATATTAGAACATCGACGTGTATCCTATATTATCTTCTCCACAATTTGAGTTTCCTGAATTCTTAGTGAAACATCTGACTAAGAATTGGAATTCATATGGGTACAAGTAACAACAAGGCAAGTTGCTGATCCAGCACTCAACTGATGTACTTTGTGATATGAGTGTCTAGGATCTATGATAATTCCTATTTTTCCAGGGTTCAATTGATTTCCACGCTTCTAGAAATCTCTATGAAAATTAACCGCCCATGAAATTAACATAACAAAACAATTCCAGAAAATTCTAATTCAAATCAATTCCAATCAAAATTCTTTTAAGCAGCTTCATTTACTTAGACTACTAATATGTCGTTGTCTACGTAGTCGTCTACCTACGTTCTCCCTACGTTCTACCTAGTTCTTCCACCTTCCACCTAAATGTTCCTCCCCGTAAATCTCTTTCTGGAGTGCCTGGCCGCCCACGGGCCCAGCCAAAAAATCTGCCAAAAATGTCATCTTATAAAAGCAAAAAAATGGTTTCTGTGTGTTTTTAATTGCGAAAGCAAGAACAATAAAATGTAAATAAGCAATAACAGCGCAGCGCAATTATAAAACAATAAATCTCAACAACAATTAAATATCAATTAAATCAATCTCAATTTCAATCTTTCAACTTTACTATTCACTCAATAACCCATTGTCATCTTTGGAAAAAAGTTATATCAATTACAATAAAGAGATCTAATACATCATGTCATCATCTGGTAACGTCTTGGTCGTATCAAATAGAATACCTGTCACTTTGAAAAAAACTCAAGATGGCCAATATCAATACAATATGTCTTCTGGTGGGTTAGTTACCGCTTTACAAGGTTTAAAGAAAACAAGTACTTTCCAATGGTTTGGTTGGCCTGGTTGGGAAGTTCCTGAAAAAGATCAAGCAAAAGTTACAAAAGATCTTGATGAAAAATTTAATGCTTCACCTGTTTTCTTAAGTGATGAAATTGCTGAATTACATTATAATGGATTTTCAAACTCAATTTTATGGCCTTTATTCCATTATCATCCTGGTGAAATAAATTTTGATGAAAATGCTTGGATTGCTTATAATGAAGCTAATCAAGCTTTTGCAAATGAAATTATAAAACATGTTAAAGATAATGATGTTGTTTGGGTTCATGATTATCATTTAATGTTATTACCTGAATTATTAAGAGATATGATTCAGGAAAGAGGTATCAAAAATGTTAAATTAGGTTGGTTTTTACATACTCCTTTCCCATCTTCAGAAATTTATAGAATTTTACCTGTAAGACAAGAAATTCTAAAAGGTGTCTTGAGTTGTGATTTATTAGGTTTCCATACTTATGATTATGCAAGACATTTCTTATCATCTGTGGAAAGAATATTAGGTGTTAATACATCTCCAAATGGGGTTGAATATAAAGGTCGTTATGTTAACGTTGGTGCCTTCCCAATTGGTATTGATGTTGATAATTTTACTGAAGGTTTGAAAAAACCAAGTGTTGTAGAAAGAGTCACTGCATTAAAACAAAAATTTAAAGATACCAAAATCATTGTTGGTGTTGATAGATTAGATTATATTAAAGGTGTTCCACAAAAATTACATGCTTTTGAAGTTTTCTTAAATGAACATCCAGAATGGATTGGTAAAGTTGTCTTGGTTCAATTAGCTGTTCCTTCAAGAGGTGATGTTGAAGAGTATCAATCTTTAAGAGCAACTGTTAATGAATTAGTTGGTAGAATTAATGGTACTTTTGGTACTGTGGAATTTGTACCAATTCATTTCATGCATAAATCAATCCCATTTGAAGAACTTATATCATTATATAGTGTTAGTGATGTTTGTTTAGTTAGTTCAACAAGAGATGGTATGAATTTAGTTAGTTATGAATATATTGCATGTCAAGAAGAATTAAAAGGTTCATTAATTTTATCAGAATTTACTGGGGCTGCTCAATCTTTAAATGGTGCTTTAGTTATTAATCCTTGGAATACTGATGAATTATCTCAAGCTATTCATGAAAGTTTAACAATTCCTCAAGAAAAAAGATCTTCAAATCATTCAAAACTGTTCAATTATATTTCTAAATATACTAGTGCTTTTTGGGGTGAAAATTTTGTTAAAGAACTGTATAAAATTGATAATCAAAATTAATTATTATACTAATTACTTTATATATGGAGAACAGTTTGATACAATAAAAGAGTTTTTTTAAGAATATAGAGCTGTGTTTAAATATGCAAAATGTTGGATGTGTATTTGTTTATGATATTATGTACTTACTATTTTATAATAGATGTTGAAAATCGGTCTAAAAATAAATAAATATGTATATTAATAGTAGTTTCAAATCTTCATTGGATAGAAAAGTCTTTTAAAATAATGTTTTGTATCTCTTTTCAGAATTTCATCACAATCGTTTATACTCTTTTCAAGATCTTTTTTCAATTCTTTAATATTATCATCATGTTGAAATACAGTACCTGCATTATATTTTTCAACACTATTGTCATCAACATCAATGTTTTTTAAATCTTTTATAAATTGTTTTCTTTGACGTTCATAACTTAATTTAACTTGTACTTCTCTTTGAGGTAATAAAATAAATATAGCTGCAATAAATAATAACCCACCAAAGATTTGTGTATACAAGAAAGGATTTGAAATTGAATAATCCCTTAAACCTAAAGCTATAACTTCAACAGGTAATGAAAAAAAACTTGAAATCATATTAATTATTGCCCAACTTGATATAAATTCATCTAAAGAAAATGCATCTGCAATTAAAACAGCACTCATAACGTTCCCAACACCAATATTGAAACCAATTAATAACGCACAAAATAATAATGAAATAAAAGTTTTGGCATTTATCCAAAATCCCATTATTAATACTGCCAATACTAGATCAATAACCATTGGATAAGTAACTCGTCCAATGTATTTATCTGCAATAAATCCCATGAATGGTCTCCCAAAAACTTGTGCTGTATTGATTAAAGCTGTTAAAGTGGATGCTTGATTTGATGAAAGACCCATTGTTGTTGCATAGGTTGAATATGAAAAAATAATCATACTATAACCAATAAGACAAAATGCAGACCATAAAGAAATACACCACAATGATTTATGTTTCAAAACTTTTGGATTAAATACAATTTTGAAGTTTTTCATCAAGTTTTCAAGAGTTATTGGGTCTTTTTGTAATGGCGTTCTTGGTTTAATGAAAATAATGGAAAGTGTGGTTAAAAAACATGTTACAATACCAACCATTCTTAATGCCCATACCTGATCCCCAGTTTTCTTGATGGTTGCATTAACACCAACTGAAAATATAACACCACCAAGTCCAGTACCACCAAAGCAAAAACCTGATGCTAAACCTCTTTTTTTCAAAAACCAACCAGGTACAACAATAGTAGCAGGTATAAACAAAAAAGAATATGATGCACCAACGATAATACCTTGACAAACATATAAGTGCCAAATCTTTGTAGCAAATGATGCTAATATATAACCTATCAGGTGTGTACAACACGCGATGGACATAATTAGTTTTAACCCAAATAATTTCATACAAATCATTGTTAAAGGTGCAAAAAATTGTGCACAAAATACAATAAGACCAGCTATAATTGCAAAATCCATCTGTGTAGTACCAGGAAACACCTCATTATCTAAATAATATTGTAAAAAAACTCCAAATCCTGAATTACTACCCCATGTACATACTTGAATTGTCACAACACAAGCTACACAAACCCATCCATATCCTCCATCTGGAGGTAAGTCAATTTCACCTGTTGATTTATTTGTGAAGACTTTTTCGATTTTGGAAATTGGTTTACCAATTTCTAGATCTTGATTTGAATAATTGGAATCATGATCTTCATCATTATTTTGATTATAATCTTTAAGGATATTTGCGTGGGTTTGGTTAATTGGTTCATGATAATTTTCCTCAAATTGTATCGCATCACCAAGTTCAAAATTTCTTGTTAATACTTTGTCTAATTCTTTAGCTTCGACATTATAATAATTCTTCCCACTTGTTGTTCTTAATAATGATATAGATCGGTTCCTCCTCAATTCATCTGTTGATATTATAATTTCAGAATCTTTTTCCTTGTGGGTTTGAGATGATTGAAGTTCATTTTGATCATTTGACGTTTTTGGATCTAAAGGTATTGGATTAAGGCCTTGTTTATCTTCATACGAAGAGAATGAAGTGAGAGAATCATGGTCGTTTGAATTTGAATTGTCCTTCATGATAACTTTGAGCCATTGAATATTTTAAATAGATCTGGTCTATTATATATTACTGGATATATGTGGATAAATATTGGAATATAAAAATATTTCACCTTGGTTCCACAGGTAAGTGATCTGAGATGGTGAGTAGGAAGTGCTAATATTGTTCTATGGATTATAACTGTATTCTTTATCTACTTTGTCTCTAGTCAAGAACCCACATACAATCTGTCTTAAAGTTGAACATACTTGACTGCAGTTTAAGCGTAGCTGCCAAAAAAAAGAGTGGATCGAAGCCATAATTTTTTCTCAACAAGGTAAGATAAACGTCAAATTAACGGAAGTCAACGGAAATCAACGGATTCTGCACCAGCGTTGATTTTTCAGCTTGACACAAAATGAAAAGAGATCAATACTACTCACGATCTACTACTTTTATGCTTAAAATTGAACCTGTTCATTTGTCAACCATGAAACACAATTTGTGAAGCACAAAATGTTGTTCAATATTGCGTGTTGATTTGAGGTGATCATCATATAATGATAATGAGTTGATCACCTCTTGATGGTTTACCGTTTGGCATGGGACCAGATTCAAAATGCAGTTCATGAGACGATAATAGCACATATCACCATACCAGGTCTAGGTATGTATATAATCAATTATACTAGTATATCCATGGGCTATATATACATATGAAAAGCTGTTGAAATGAAGAATATTGTTCCTTAAATCTTCATTGGATAAAAAAGTCTTTTAAAATAATGTTTTATATCTTTCTTCAAAATTTCATCACAATCATTTATACTGTTTTCAAGATCTTTTTTCAATTCTTTAATATTATCATCACGACGCTCAAATACAGCACCCGCATTATAGTTTTCAACAATATTATGATCAACATCAATGTTTTCTAAATCTTTTATAAATTGCTTCCTTTGACGTTCATAGCTTAATTTAACTTGCCATTCTCTTTGTGGTAACAAGACAAATATAGCTGCAATAAATAATAACCCACCAAAGATTTGTGTATACAAGAAAGGATTTGAAATTGAATTATCTCTTAATCCTAAAGCCATAACTTCAACAGGTAATGAAAAAAAAGCTAAAATCATATTCATTATTGCCCAACCTGATATATATTCTTCTAATGTAAAAGAATCTGCAATTAATACAGCACTCATAACACTACTAACCCCAATATTGAAACCAAGTAATAATGCACAAAATAATAATGATATATACGTTTTGGCATTTATCCAAAATCCCATTATTAAAATTGCCAATACTATATCAAGTACCATTGGATAAGTTACACGACCAACATATCTATCTGCAATAAATCCTAAAAAAGGTCTACCAAAGATTTGTGCTGCATTGATTAAAGCTGTTAAAGTTGAAGCTTGATCTGGTGAAAGACCCATTGTTGTTGCATAAGTTGAATATGAAAAAATAACCATATTATAACCCATAAGACATAATGCAAACCATATTGAAACACTCCATAATGCTTGATGTTTCAAAATTTTTGGATCAAACATTTTTTTGAATTTTTTTTTAACATTTTCTATAGTTAATGATTCTTTTGGTAATGGAATTCTAGGTTTAATGAAAATAATGGAAAGTGTTGTTAAAAAACATGTTACAATACCAACCATTCTTAATGCCCATACTTGAGTTTCAGTTTTCTTAATTGTAGCATTAACACCAACTGAAAATATAACACCACCAAGTCCAGTACCACCAAAGCAAATACCTGCAGCTGTACCTCTTTTTTTCAAAAACCAACTTGGTAAAACAATATTAGCAGGTACAAATAAAAATGAATATGATGACCCCACGATAAAACCTTGACAAACATATAAATGCCATATTTTTGTAGCAAATGATGCTAAGATATAACCAATAAGATGTACACAGCATGCAACGGACATTATTACTCTTAAACCAAACAATTTCATACAAATCATTGCTAATGGTGCCAAAAATTGTGCACAAAATAGTATAATACCAGCTATGATTGCAAAATCCATATGAGTTGCACCAGGGAAAACATCATTATCTAAATAGTATTGTAAGAAAACACCAAATCCTGCATTACTACCCCATGTACATGCTTGGATTGATACAACACAAGCTACACAAACCCAGCCATATCCTCCATCTGGTGGTAAATCAATTTCTCCTGTTGACTTATTTGTGAAAATTTTTTCAATTTTGGAAGTTGGTCTACCTAATTCTAAATCTTTATTATATTTATTATCATCATCATCATCTTGATTGTATTCTTTAAAAATATTTGAATGGTTTGAATTAATTGGGGGTTGAAAAGTTTCATCTAATTGAACTGAATCACCAAGTTCAAAATTTTTTGTTAATACTTTATCCAATTCTTCAATGCTTTCATTGTGAATACTTTTCCGACTTGATGATTTGGATATTAAAGATGTAGGTCTTTTGAATGAAGATGAACGATTTCTAGTTGTTCTTGAGGTTATACTTTCAGAATCTTTCCCTTTTAAGTGTTGATTTGGTTGGAATTCATCTTTATCATTTGTTTTTTGGTTTAACAGTATTGGATTAAGACTTTGTTCATCTTCATATGAAGAGAATGAAGAGGAAGATTCATTATTGTTTGAATTTGAATTTAGATTATTGACCATGTTGATCTTTAGCTAATGAAGCATACAATCTAAGTACTGTAGATTTGATTAAATATTGATCATAATAGTATAATTACTTTGGATATACAGTTTAGATTTTATACAAGATTAAATATATTGCAATTTGCATTTGCAAGAGCCCTGTTTTGGTAAATTCATATGCAACGTCGCAACGTCGACTAGTATATGCAAGTCAAAAAAAAAAAATTAAAGCCCATTTCTGTCATGACAAGATGACAAGTGCTCGTGGTTTAATTACTCAAGTATAAACAGTGAACACCGGTGATAATCCTATATTGGGCATGAGAATCTTGGTTATGACGTTATGACTCACTTTTTTCCAATCAATCTTAATCAATCTTAACTTCACTAGGAGTCCTAGTCAAAAATTCAGATGAATGTTAAACCATCTAATACAAAATCAAAACCCGCGCGCAGAAGGGATATTTAAGGAAGATGATAAGATGATGAACTGAGTCATAGTTAGTGTTATAACTCATAGGGCCGGCTATAGGCTATAGGCTGTTTTGGTTATATTCAATCAGTTTTAGGAATTTATGGCCGGTGAAATGTCAAACTAATTATATAACCTTCGCATCGGACACCCACACGCTAAGGTACTTGGTGTTAGCGCCGTTTGGTACGTTTGACGGCTTGCTTGACAGATCCTCTTGTTCAATAGATACTTAAATCTTTCTCATCGTTAAGGAATGGAAGTTGATCACATAGTAGTCCCACCAGGGCCATACCGCTAACTGAATGTTGTTGGTGGTTATGTGTTATAGTATGCTTTATCTAACCAAATTTGAGAAAACCCATCTCTTCAACTCATTATAAGGAATTGACAATGAAGCTATAGCCACGTTGTTACTATTATATATAAGGGGATTCACTTATCTCATGGTCTATAGAGAATATGATCGATATCAGCTCATATATTGATGTTTCCTCTTAATGGATATCAAATATCGCCCTTATACAGTATTCTAATATAATAGATGTTGAGCGCATCCATCTGAAAATAAATATGCAGCTTATATTATAATATATATTATGAATGAAGCTTCTTTCAAATCTTCATTGGATAGAGAAGTCTTTTAAAATAATGCTTAATATCTTTTCTCAAAATTTCATCACAATCATCTATACTCTTTTTTAAATCTTTTTTCAATTCTTTCAAATGAACAGTTTGTTCCACAAAATATTCGACTTCATCACCAATTACAATATCATCAAGTTTCTGTAAATCATTGATAAATTGTTGTTTTTGACGTTCATAACTTAATTTAACTTGCCATTCCCTTTGTGGTAATAAAACAAATATAGCTGCAATAAATAATAATCCACCAAAGATTTGTGTATACAAGAAAGGATTTGAAATTGAGTTATCTCTTAAACCTAAAGCCATAACCTCAACTGGTAATGCAAAAAAAGCTAAAATCAAATTCATTATTGCCCATCCTGATATATATTCATCTAATGTAAATGAATCTGCAATGAATACAGAGCTCATAACACTACTAACACCAATATTAAACCCAATTAATAATCCACAAATCAATAATGATATGAAAGTTTTAGCATTTATCCAAAACCCCATTATTAAAATTGCCAATACCATATTAAGTATCAAAGGATAAGTTATACGACCAACAAATCTATCTGCAACAAAACCTAAAAAAGGTCTACCAAAGATTTGTGCTGCATTAATTAAAGCTGTTAAAGTAGATGCTTGACCTGGTGAAAGCCCAATTGTTGTTGCATAAGTTGAATATGAGAAGATAACCATATTATAGCCAGTAGTACAAATTGCATACCATATAGATACACACCATAATGCTTGATGTTTTAAAACTTTTGAATCAAACATTGTCTTGAAATTATTTAGAACATTTTGTAAAGTTAATGATTCTTTTTGTAATGGTATTCTTGGTTTAATGAAAATAATTGAAAGTGTAATCAAAAAACATGTTACAATACCAACCATTCTTAATGCCCATACTTGGGTCCCCGTTTTCTTGATAGTAGCATTAACACCAACTGAAAATATAACACCTCCAAGTCCTGTACCACCAAAGCAAATACCTGCTGCTGTACCTCTTTTTTTCAAAAACCAACTAGGTAAAACAATATTTGCAGGTACAAATAAAAATGAGTAAGATACACCCACTATAAAACCTTGACAAACGTATAAATGCCATATTTTTGTGGCGAATGAAGCCAATATATAACCGATAAGATGTGTACAACAAGCTATGGACATAATTAATCTTAACCCAAATAATCTCATACAAATCATAGCTAAAGGAGCAAAAAATTGTCCACAAAATACAATCATACCAGCTATAAGTGCAAAATCCATATGAGTTGCACCGGGGAAAACATCATTATCTAAATAGTATTGTAAGAAAACACCAAATCCTGCATTACTACCCCATGTACATGCTTGAATTGCCACAACACAAGCTACACAAACCCAACCATATCCTCCATCTGGTGGTAAATCAATTTCACCTGTTGATTTGTTTGTGAAGATTCTTTCCACTTTGGAAGTTGGTCTACCTAATTCTAAATCTTCATTGTATTCATGATCATCATCTTTGTTGAATTCTTCAAGGACATTCCCATGGTTCAAATTGATTGGTTTATGGGAATTTCCATCTAATTGAATTGAATCACCAATATCATAATTTTTTAGTAATACTTGATCTAATTCTTCAATTTCATTATAAGTACTTTTCCGACTTGATGTTTTGGATAATAACGATGTAGGTCTTTTGAATGATGATGAAAGTTTTCTATTTGTTCTTGTTATATTTTCAGAATCTTTCCCTCTTGAGTGTTGAGTAATTGATTGAAATTCCTTTTTATCATTTGTTCTTTGACTTAAAAGTATTGGATCTAGACCTTCATTATCTTTGTGTGAAGAGAATGAAGTAAAAGAATCATTGTTGTTTGCATTTGAATTCTTGATCATTATGCTATCGAATGGTTGAGATAGATCTAATCCCTTGATTATATTAGTAATATGCAAATATTAGAATAAATTTTGGGATAGCTTTGGACTATATTTACTACTATCAAACTTTATGTTATTCTTTAGATCTTTGATGAACCGTAATTATGTTCATTTCCAATCGCTATTATATATCTAGCCATGAGCTCACATAGACCTTATGAACATTGGATATACCTTAGATTTCAATTGATCGATCTTTTTGAGTCATTGATAATAGATAATATACAGTGAACAGTGAAAAAAGATATCCCCAATTTGGGAAAATAAAACGGGTATATAAAAACATATAGAAAACGCGCGTAACCCCTAAATAGGTAATTCTCCCGACCTCCAAACTTTTAGCGAACAACTATTATCTATTAAAGCATCTCATTAGCATGAGAAGAAGGAAACATATTCATATTCACGTATCGTTACGTTATATATTGATTTACTATTACTCACCGATTCGTCTTTAAGAGTTACACAGATTACCGATCAAAAATTAAATAAATATGTATATTTATACTAGTATACTGATATAAAAGCTGTTGAACTTGTTTTATGTTAAATCTTCATCGGATAGAAAAGTCTTATGAAATAATGTTTCATATCTTTCTTCAAAACTTCATCACAATCGTTTATACTTTTTTCAAGATCTTTCTTCAGTTCTTTAATATGAATATTTTGTTCAGATATAGATTCTTCACCAATATCAAGATTTTGTAAATCATTAATAAACTCTTGTCTTTGACGTTCATAACTCAATTTAACTTTCCATTCTCTTTGTGGTAATAGAATAAATATAGCTGCAATAAATAATAACCCACCAAAGATTTGTGTATATAAGAAAGGATTTGAAATTGAATTATCCCTTAATGCTAATGCCATAACTTCAACTGGTAATGAAAAAAACCCTAAAATCATATTCATTATTGCCCAACCTGACATAAATTCCTCTAATGTAAATGAATCTGCAATTAATACAGCACTCATAGTATTCCCAACACCAATATTGAAACCAATTAATAATGCACAAAATATTAATGATATGAAAGTTTTAGCATTTATCCAGAATCCTAGTATTAGAATTGCCAATACTATATCAAGCACCATTGGATAAG
>NW_011887553.1:0-50636 GCF_000313485.1 Hansenula ciferrii | reverse complement strand
TGAATCAAAGAATAAACTTTTTGATCGTCTCGAAACTCAATCAGGTGAGATGTTGTACCATATGGATGGACAAGATGAATTCAATATCTCAGAAAGGCTAGAAATGAGAGGTTTTGGTCATTTCAGCTGGGGAGGAAACTCTAATATTTTTCCACAAACAGGATATCATTTTGAGTTAATGCCATTAATCAGATTAATCAAATTTATTAAGTCGAAGAAAAGATCAAAACTTGACCACATTAAATCTAAACAAGAACTTGATGATATGAATTTATTACTTACTGCAGAAGAAATCAAAGGATTAGGTGAAAATTCAGATCTTTTGTTTGCTAATCTTAATGTCGAACCATTTAAATCGAGACATTTTGATCTATACCGCAATCAGTCTTACAAAGCTCGTTGTGCTTTATTATCGGGTAGGAAATTTTGTCATGGAAAAGATATTATTGAAAATTTGATTAATTTTTTCACAAATATAAGTATATCAAACAAAAATTCATCAAATAGCTCAATAATGTTTTTAAGTATCAATAATAGAAAAATGAAAGAACTTCCTCTTTTCCGGTCTGACCCTGAAAAGCTAATGACAAAATTAAATATTGTGGTTTTGAAGAGTGCAAGTGAGAAGAATAATTAGAACCTTTCAATATATTTGTTTTCCTTGATAAGCTGAAATAAAGATCAATATATATTATTAATACTTTACGATTGCTTTCATGTAATAGACCCACCAGATATCTACTGTATATTTATATATTACCCCACAGTCTATTGTTCTTGGGTAGAAATTATAATATCTTTACACAGACCAGTAGCGCGAAGTTGAAGGTATTTTGAATACAAATTAATGAACTTCATTCTGTTTACTTCAAATCACTAAAACATCAAAACGCTGCTAAGTTTATTCTGATAATTTAACAATGATATCAAGTATGGTGACTCATTCGAACCAATTGGGTCTTCTGGTGCTCATCGATATTGACTTTTAAGAAGTATGATTATGTTATTTTTCTCAGGTGTTGAATCTTGACGCTTTTGGAATTGAGAATAATAAGCAATGAATTGCCATATACAAAAATCCAAATCCAAATCATATCTCTTGCTTTAAAAAGTCTATTGCTACAAAAAAACACTAAAATATATTGGATCTTTGCTGAAACAACTGAATAGTTATGATGCTTTCTTTCACATTTAGTTTTCCTACATGTTGGTCTGATTTATTTCGTCACATAAGGAGATATTTCATAAGTATAGCATGGAATAATAACTTGAATACAATTCTAAGCATATATTTCTATACCAGGAGATTCAGTCCATGGTATAATGTTTATTTCTGGAGATTGAAAAGTTATATTGGGTATCCATTAAGGTATTATTTTAATCATATACTTAAAAGATTTACTCCTTATATTACCGGTACATCAAGGAAACAGAATTATCTAATCTCACCTAGTAATATTGGAATACAATCTCCAATAAGTTATAGAGAAATATCCATGTATGAAAACTCATTGAAGATCATATTAGGAATCTCTAATGCTATTGACCATACCCCAAATCTTGGCTTAGTTGACCCACAATCAACACATCCATTTGATTTATTACCTTTAGAGATATGGTTAGAGGTACTTCAGTACGTTAATAAACCATTAAAGTTACTAGAGATTAATAAGAAATTTTTGGAAATTTTTGCACCAGAGTTGATACCTAGAAATATTCAAGGTGCCATGGTTTTCAGTTCACTTGAGAAAGTAAGGAAAACAGATTTATTTTTTTTAAAATATGGGCCTGATTGTTATAAAGAAGATCTCAATGGATATTTTTATTATATGAGAGAGAAATCATCAAATGAATATGAATATGAAATCATTGATTTTGATGTTTCTGACTGGTACCGTGCAATTTATTCTAGTATAGTTCCAGCTCATTATATCACTAAGACTTCATCATTTTTGAAACTCAAATTAAATGTCTTGGATAATGAAAAATCTATAATGAAAAGGTTTTATAAGGATTGCAATTTCAAGTTGGATATTGTATTTCTAGATGAAAAAGCTTCAAAAGATTTCATGGGATTGAAGTCATCTGTTGTTCAAAATTTGACTAGTAAAAAATCCAATAAGAAATTATTTAATCAGTTTAAAGTCACCACAGGAGAGATGCTATGTCATCATTATGAATTTGACGATTATCGTATAAGTCACAGAATGCCATATAGAGCTGCTATTGCAGAATATCGCCATCCATATGGGAATACTTTCCCAGAGATATCATATTACTATGAGCTTATGCCATTGTCCAGATTAGTTTATTTTGTGAAAGGGAGAAAAAGAGATTCTTTTGAATATTTGAAGTCAAGCAAAGAGCTTTATGATTTACACCCACTACTTGAAGAGGAAGAGATTAAAGGATTAGGTGAAATGTCTGATTTATCTCTATTTATAAGGGATGATCCAGCAGTTAGAAAAAGAGCTTCTAATTTTTATATGAATCACAACGTAAATGCTCATAGCACGCACGTCACAAGAAGGGAGTTTTGTAATAAGAATGATATTTTGAGAATGATTAACACTTTTGCTAAAGTTAGTATACTAAATCCAAATTCTTCAGAAAGTTCAATGGTGTTTTTTGGGGTCAACAAAAGAGAGCTCAAAAAAGTTCCTGCTGTATACAATAGTGAAAATTCAATGACTAAAATGGATATTGTGGTGTTGAATAGTGTGGGATTGAAAACATCAAAGGAGGAAGATATATAAAAATGAATATTCTCGTCCCTTTAATATATAAGATCTAGTATAGTTTTATGAATATAGTTCTATAAGTTTATGAAGTTGATTGTAAAAGTTTATTATAGTTTATAACAACATCCGAACACCACTGTTTTGATTTTGATCCGAGATTTAATTTCAAGTTGACACATTTTAATAGCAAATTAAAGAGGCAAACCAGTACGATAAACTTGAACATCATCAACTACTAGATCTTCATAAAAAAACACAGCATTTAAACTAGCATTTATTATTGATAGAAAACCAATCATGCCTCCACTTACCCAACCACAACCACAACAGACACAGCCCAATATAATAACAAAATTAAGTCAAGTCATATATCTTAAAGAAAAAGAATTCATTGCATTAAGTATTTATCCAATAACAATATTATTAGGTCAATTAATATATCATTCTCAAACAGAAATAACAACAAATTATTATACAAATAAACATAATTTCCTTAATGTTTTTTTTGTGAAGAAAGGTTGGTTTTGGACAGTTATTACAACATTATTTATTATAATTCAACATGGTAAATCTATAAAAAATTCATTAGTTAGACTTGGTATTCAAACTATTTGGTGGTGGTTTTTCACACAATGGTTCTTTGGGGTACCATTAATGGATAAAGTATTTGTTTGGACTGGTGGTGTTTGTGATTATGATTTTATTCAACATGGTGTTTTAGATGGGATGGGTAGTTCTATATGTAGACAAGTTAAAGGACATTGGAAAGGTGGTCATGATCCAAGTGGTCATGTTTTCCTGTTGGTATTGGGTTCATTAACTTTATGGTTTGAAATTTTAAGTATTGATTCATGGAAAGAAGTTCAAAGGTTTAGATTAGAATTTGTTAGAACTGAATCCTTGTTAGAAAAATTAAAACTTGTGGTTAATAATTCTGTTATACTTGGTGGTGTTTTACTTTGGTTATGGTGGTGGATGTTATTAACTACATCAATTCATTTCCATTCATTTCTTGAACAGATTTCAGGATTAATTTTCGGTTCATTAGGTGTTTTAGTTTATACTATTCCAAGAATGTTTTAAAACAAATGATCTACAAATGGTTATAAAACAATAACAATTATGAATGTAAATAGTCTATCTAGCATCTAAAAAATGTCTTTTTATCTTCTATTCTATTGAGGATCTTTAACTCTCCATGCACTTTTTGGTAAATTTTGTAAATAACCAACTTTTTTCTTTATCCAAGTTGAATATAAAATTAAACTCATCCCAATACAAATCCAATTAGTTATATAATAACCATCTTTTATAGTTTGACAATTTTCACCCAAGGAATCACATTCTTTAACAGTGAAAAAATCAATTAAATTTAATATAATAAATTTTGGCCATTGTCCACCTAAATTTGATATAGTATTTAATAAAGTCATATAAGTCCCACCAATTAACGGGTCTGAAATTTGTGTATGGAATGCACATATAGAAACAAATTGAATTGTAGACATAAATGAACCTAATAAATGATGTAATATAACTAAAATGAAATAACTTTTTGTAACTTGACCTGAAGATGGGAATAAATATATGACAACTTGAGCTAAAGCAGCTGCAGATAATCTACCAAGGTAAGCATATAACCATGGTGTAAGAGGATTTTTCCCTGTTGACCATTTAGCAACGTAATAACCAAATATTATTTCAAATGGGAAATCAATTAATACAGTTATAGCAAGATCTTCTCTTGCAAACCCCTTTTCAAGTAATTTTAAATTTGTTGCACTTTCATTAGTTAAAAATCCAATTTTGGAAATTAAATGTAAAATTATAAATGTTTTGATTGAAGGTAAACTTAATACTTGAAACATTGAATGATAAACTTCCCTAAGAGCATTTAAACCAGTTCCTTCATTTGTTAATCTATCTTTCCTTCTTGGATCTTCTTCAACTTTATAATAAACATAAATTGTAACCAAGATATATGCAACCCCCCAGAATTGTAAATATGAATTAACAGAAACTAAACCAAAATCTTGTGGTAATGATCTAAGGTATTTATTACAAAAACCTGATGAATTTAAAGCTAAAAACACAGTAAAACTCATGAAATAACCAGTATTTATCCCCACTGTTTGTGCAGTTGATGCATAACTTAAACCTTGTTCACTTAAGATAGTTAAAGCCCAACCATCAACTGCAATATCTTGAGTTGCACAAAGCATAACTAAAGTGAAAAAACCCATTGTAATTTTGGATAAATTTTCTTCGGGGTTTAAAATCAATTGATCCATTATTGTCCCCAAGTATATTAATACAATACCACTAAGGAATTGTACTGGAATGATCCAAGATTTTCTTCTACCCAAATTTCTCCAAAATAATGCATCAACAATAGGTGACCATATTAATTTTAATGAATAAGGATAAGAAGCTAATGAAAATAAAGCAACTTGAGAATAAGAAAGTTGAGATTTTAATAAAAATGGGATAGAACCAAATGCTAGTCCAACAGGTGTACCTTGTAATAAATATAATAATACTAAGATGAAGAATTGAGGACGATCTGATAATGGTAATTGAGGTGTTGAACTTTCAATTTTAACTAGATGAGGTTGTGGAGTTGATTGTTTTGATCTATTATGTAAAGGAAGAAGTTCTATATTTGTGGACTGTGCGATATCCTTGAATTCATTTTCATTAATACTCATGATGTGGATGACTCTTTCTAGAAATATGAACAAGACCAAGATCAATTGTTTCATACTAATGCTTCGAGAATGATAAAACACGTATAGCACCGCGAATTTAGATCTTTGATTCCTCTCGCTAATAGTTGCATATCGATGATCGATTACATAATATATGACATAATCAAGTATCGCTATGAGATACCAATATATTCTACCTCCATTCACGTGACATTAAATTCTGTCATTTTCAAACAGTGTCATTAAATTCAAAATATTTCAAAATTTCCATCAGTTGATTCACAGTTGATTTTAATTTTTTATTTCTCCCACGCAAAATAACAAAATTTAAATTTCTGATGGAAATCTGAATCCCACGATTTTAATCTGATAACGAGAATTAAACAAAGTGATAATTAGAACAATACAATTAACAATGGAAACATATACACAAACACATAATAAACGGACCAATTGAACAACAACAGAACTATCGTAGACACCATCTCAACCCACTAGTTAAACCACTTCAATCATAGTACAATCACCATTTAAAAATAAGATCATGGTTAAGTACCACTGGTCTCTTTCAACTGCCTGACATAAGCAGATTATCGGCCACCACGACTTTTTTTGCAGAAAAACACCACCTAAAAAAATGGTTTTTGGAAAAGGAAAATTTAGGAGATTTGTTTCTTCAAGTTGAATTTGATATTCATAGGTTTTTTAAATCTTTAGTGATCAAAAGCTTTATTCAGGTTATATTTCCCACTCCAATTGTGTGCAAATTTTGTCATTGTCTCATAGCGCTTACATTCTTTATTGGTGTTTGTTAATTTTAAATTGAGATTTCCTAATTATTGCTCCATTAAATATTCATATATCCAAAATAACCTAATAACACAATTATCATAAATATATATATCAAAATGAGTTCAAAATTCGCTCAAGTTGCTAAAACTGCTCAATTAGCTTCCACTTTAACTCAAAGACAAAATTTAGTTAATGCTGGTTTAAAATCTTCATTTGCAAATAATAGATTAAATTCAACAAAAGCTGCAACAACAACATTAACAGTTAGAGATGCAATTAATTCCGCTTTAGCTGAAGAATTAGATCGTGATGAACAAGTTTTCATCATGGGTGAAGAAGTTGCTCAATATAATGGTGCTTATAAAATCACTAGAGGTTTATTAGATAGATTTGGTGAAAAAAGAGTTGTTGATACTCCAATTACTGAAATGGGGTTCACAGGTTTAGCTGTTGGTGCTGCTTTAGCAGGTTTAAAACCAGTTGTTGAATTCATGACTTTTAATTTCGCTATGCAATCTATTGATCAAATTATTAATTCTGCTGCTAAAACTTATTATATGTCTGGTGGTATTCAACAATGTAATATTACATTTAGAGGTCCAAATGGTGCTGCTGCAGGTGTTGCTGCTCAACATTCTCAAGATTATGCCGCTTGGTATGGTTCTATTCCAGGTTTAAAAGTTGTTTCCCCATGGTCTGCTGAAGATCATAGAGGTTTAGTTAAAGCTGCTATTAGAGATCCAAATCCAACAGTTATTTTAGAAAATGAAATTATATATGGTGATTCATTTGAAGTTAGTGAAGAAGTTATGTCACCAGATTTTGTTTTACCAATTGGTAAAGCTAAAATTGAAAGAGAAGGTACTGATATTTCAATTGTTACTCATTCAAGAAATGTTGGTTATGCTTTAGATACTGCTAAAGTTTTAGAAGAACAATATGGTGTTCAAGCTGAAGTTATTAACTTAAGATCTATTAAACCATTAGATGTTCCAACCATTGTTGAATCTGTCAAGAAAACTAACCATTTAATCACTGTTGAAGCTGCCTTCCCAGCTTTTGGTGTTGGTTCAGAAATTGTTGCTCAAGTTGTTGAAAGTGAAGCTTTTGATTATTTAGATGCCCCAGCTGAAAGAGTTACTGGTGCTGAAGTTCCAACTCCTTATGCTAAAGAATTAGAAGATTTTGCTTTCCCAGATCCAGAAACTATCTTAAGAGCTGCTAGAAAAGTTTTATCATTATAAGTTTGAAGAAAAATAAGTAATAATTCATTACAATAAAAAGTTTACATATAGTATAAAAATCTGAAATGAAAAAGTAATATATATATTTATGTCATAGATAAAACCAAATTGTAGTAGTGGTAGTAAATTATAATTTTGATTTTGATGCAAAAACTTCAGCAATTTTACGTCTTTGAATCTTACCAGTTGCAGTCTTTACTAAAGAATCAGCAAAATAAAATTTACTTGGAATTTTAAAA
Source organism: Hansenula ciferrii (assembly GCF_000313485.1). Lineage (NCBI taxonomy): Eukaryota > Fungi > Ascomycota > Saccharomycetes > Phaffomycetales > Wickerhamomycetaceae > Hansenula > Hansenula ciferrii. The sequence continues at coordinate 42,912 of NW_011887553.1, read as the reverse complement.
CTTGCAATCTTCTCACCAAGGAATTGTTTCAATTCATCAACTGATAATTGTTCACCTTTCTTTAAAACAATAGCTGCATTAACAACTTGTCCATATTTTTCATCAGGAACACCAAATGCAACAGCTTCATCAACTTTAGGATGACTTAATAAAACACCATCTAATTCAATTGGACTAATTTTTTCACCACCTCTATTAATCAATTCTTTAATACGACCTGTCAAGACAAGGAATTTTTCATCATCAAGATAACCTTGATCACCAGTTCTAAAATATCCTTTAGTAAAACTTTCAGCATTTGCTTTATCATTATTTGCATAACCTTTAGTAACATTTGTACCTTTAATACTAACTTCACCAATTTGTCCTTGTGGTAAAACATCACCTTGATCATTCAAAATAACAATTTCAACACCTTGACCTTGTCCTACAGTACCAGGTTTTCTTTTACCAGGTGGTAAATTATTTGAAGTCATTTGATGAGAAGCTTCAGTCATTGCATAAGCTTCTAAAACTGGTGCATTTAATTCTTTTTCTAATTTATGGAAAGTAGTTGGTGCTAATGCTGAAGAACATGATCTAATAAATCTAATTTTTGGTAATGGTGATGGTTTGGCAGTGTTTAATAAGATTAAATGAATTGTTGGAACTGCTGAATACCAAGTTGCACCATATTTAATAAAATCATTCCAAAATTTACCGGCACTGAATTTTGGTGGGATAATAACTGTACCTTGGGTATGTAATGTTGATAACAATGCACCGATTAATCCATGAACATGAAATAAAGGCATAACGATATATGATTTATCATCTGAAGTTAATTTATAAGTTTGAGCAATATTATGCATTGATCTTGATAAATTTGCTTGAGTTAATGGTACGGTTTTTGGACGACCTGTTGTACCTGAAGTATGTAAAATTAAAGCAACATCATCAGGTTTAGCAGTTCCTGGGAATAAAGGTTGATTATTATAATAAATTGGTGAATTAAGTGATGAATACAAAGGGGTTGATGAATTATGATTGAAAACTTCATATTCAACACGTCTTCTTGAATTTTCCCACCAAACTTCGATTAATAAGACATCATGATCTTTTGAACTTTGATAAATTGCACTTTGAGTATCTTTATGAGCACCTTTTGGTAAGATTACAGCTTTTGCATTTAAATCATTCAAATAAAAATCAAATTCATCCTTTTTATAATTTGGATTTAATGGAGCAGCAATACGTGAAGCATTTGTAATAGCTAAGAATGATGAAACTAATTCCAAATTATTAACTAATGAAATTGCAATTGAAGTTTGTGGTTTGGATAATTCATATAATGGAGAATTTGCATTAAAGAATAATGATTGTAAATGACCTGTAATATCACCCAATTCTTTATAAGTTAATTGAGGACCATCAGGGATGATGATTGATTTTTTTTGTGATATATGGATTGTATCAATAAATGTACTCATGGTTGAAATGTGTTATAACTATGATAGAGATAACTTCAATTTCAATAATGAATTAATGATATAGTTTAAATCAAAAGGATTAAAATCAGTTGATGATTTAAATATTGAAATTGCTAAACAGAAAATCTGGAGAGAGGGATTGAATCTCGGACCGACTTTGGAGGTTTTCCGAGCACAGACCGGACCGATACTGAAATATTAGATGCGCGAATTTTTGTAAAAAAGAAATTGAACTTGAAAATGTTTGAATACCAAATATCAGTTCTAGTATTAAGCTTTTGTACAATTTTGTCACTTTCAAACACAAACAGTTTTTTATTTTACCTCTTATATTCTCTATGCTGTGCATTGAATCTGGAATGATTCCTATGGGTATTATCATTGTTCGGTAACCGTACTCCTTGTTAATATTAACAGATCTGAATCACAATTAATTAATTGATGGGCGTATACAAGGAATAGATTGGTCCTAATAATTAATTTGGAGCTAAACAATACACTCCATTCAAGTTAACCAACTACTTGATGAGTTTTTGTCACATAACTCAATACACATTTTTACCAAATATTGACTCAACTGTAGTGATAGACACGGGCTCACTAACCTTTCCTGGTTGGGGTGACGTATACATATATAGAGTTTTCATGAGCGTTTTGATGAGATCTTTCAAATATTCCATCAATCTTAATATCTCATATTATTTTCATTCTAATGGAATACACTCAAGAGAACACTATAAAGAATGCCAATTCCCAGTTTTACTTTCAATTTTCTTTCCACCTTTTAATTGCTTATACACAATTAATTAATTGAACCCCTATAGTAACAAAACCCCCAATATTATAATTAATATTTTTACACAATCACCAATAATCAACAATTACAAAATGAGTACAGATAAAGTTACCAATAACGCAGATACAGAAGATCAATCTTTACTAGAGTTAAGAATCAACAAATTTGTCAAGGTGTTGCTCAAAGTTGTATCTGCTGAAAGAGTTGTCAAACTATTGAAGTACTATTGTCCTTTAGCAGTGGAATTTGAAGTACAACCAACACACGAAGAAATTGCTGATTTTTTGGAAGTTTATTATCTAATGGTATTCAAATGGCATTTCAATAAGAATGTTTCATGGAGAATTAAATCACTTGGGTTTGTCTTGAGATTCCATACTTTGAGAAGAGTTTCTAAATTTTGCAACATCATCTCAGGAAAAGCACGCAACTGTTTCAAGGTGTTGAAAAGAAGTTTCAAAAATTTGACAAAGAAAACTGAGCACTCACAAAAACAACTCATACTCAAAAACCTCTCAGATAAATCAAAAAACCCTGTTACTGGCTTTAAATCTGGGTTCCCTGTGGAAATTTGGATGCTACTTGTGGATTTCGGTCTTGATGCTGGCAATCTTGTTAGAGTTAACACTGAGTTGTTCAGTATTTTTGCACCACGACTCTATAAATCAATCCATATGGATATTGTTCTAAGTTCATTGAATCCTTTGAAATCTAAATATTCACATTATCTAAAGCATGGAGGTAACTATCCTCATCATGCTTCAGATCCATTTAAAATTTTTGAGAGTTACAAAGACTCAACAAAATATGATTATGAATTTTTAGATATTGTTCACAGAGGATGCAATGACAAAGTTGTGACTTCCATGGTTATTAATGATCAAAATGCACATGTTCGTGTTGAGACTAGAGTTATTAGAGAGTTCAAAAAAGTTCAACAATTCTTTGATAATGTGATCATGAATGAAAATTCAATCTTACGTAAATTCAATAAAGAACTTTCAAGTAATGTATTTGTTCTTGATGGGTTTACAAATTTAATTGAAGATTCCAACAAGCTAGGCATCGAATTACAGAAATTGTCACAAAATTCCAACTTGAACGTCATGAGATATGATAGTGATGTCTTGAATTCATTTGGGTATTCTTTTGAATATGAAGATTTCATTCGAGATGACAAGCCATTTGGACCAGGTGATCTTGAATTTATGGAAGAGATGGATGCGGAACAGACTGCAGCTAGTAAACTTCTACCAGAGTGTGGGTTTTATAAAGAATTGCTACACCTAGGTATTCAATTTGATGAAATGAAATCCAATTTTTCGAGTAGAAGAGAGCTTTCAAATTTAAATGACGTTGAATCAGTTAAGGAATTAGACCCTATCAAGAGTTGGAACCAAAGTTTACCAAGATTCTGGACAAAAGATGCAGTTTATCATAAAGGGCCAGAAAATATCGAGGTTGATAAACGTCTATTCTGCACAGAGGAAAATACTCTAAATTTCTTGATAAAGTTTATGGATCCATTCACCTTGAAAGACCATAATAGTGAAAGAAGTACATCATTATTGTTTTCAGCACAAGTGTGTGATGAAAGAGCTAATAATGATACGACACGTCATGGAATGATGAGCATTGTTCCTCAAAACATACTTATAAATAGATTCATGAATTAACTCAATGAGATGCCATACGTATGAAAAATCATTTGTATAATATCTAATTTAATTATAAGCTAATTTAACTATTGGTTTGATCATGAAGGTTCTGTAGTTCGATATTCATATATATATATAACTATATTCGATTTTAATACCCCCGTAAAGAACTTAAATATAGCTTAAATACTACTGATTGAATTATTACAATGATCACCAATATTTATTACTTGCATGTTGTGACTATAATATGAGGTATGATATTAAATATATGGGGAAATATATGGTTACACAATTAAGCAGCTTATTCACAGCTACCCATTAACGTAAGTATACTGGTCTCAAAGCTCACTTATTGTGCATATATATACAAAAAAAAACAACTAAGCCGTAATATTTGGAAACAAGCTCTCAGCTCATGATCAATCTGTGTTGCTTATTATTATTGTTGATAACCGATCTGTATTAATCAGTATAAGTACAATATATATAGGCCTGATGCCAACAGTTGGTTCTAGTGATCTAAAAATCTTCCATATATATATCCCTATATATATATGGTCACATTTCATTCTTTGTGACCATTATGTGATTCCAATATCGTTGAGGGCGTTATATATTATATTATAGTACTAATGTGTCAAGTCGGATATTAACGGCGGTAATTGTGCTTCATACATATAATGTGATGATTACCGAATTCAAAACGGGAAATTACCCAGATCTTGTCTTTGTGATATCTACAGTATGTAATATGGTGCTCCAAAACTTTAAATTCAATGATTTTGAAAAAGATAATTTGCCACAGGAATTCATGATGTTCTTTCAAAACTTCAAATAGATATCCCATCAACATTGGTTCTTTACCGCTGTGGACGTTAATCATCATGGCCAAACATAATTCCAAAAGGAACAGTTCCGAATCTCAAAGATCATCATATCATGGAGAACCAAATTTTGGTGCTGCTCAAGATAAAGAGAATAAATTAAGCGCTGTTGAGTTCATACAAGAATCACCTACCAAAGCATCTGAAATATTGAGTCGCAGATCTTCTATCTTAAAGTTTTTTGGCAAAAGTACAAGTGAAGGGAACTCAACATTAAAGTCTTCAAGTCCAAAGAACAAGGTTGATGAAGAAAAAAAATCAGAAGATTTGATTACAGAAAATTTTGACCCACAATCACCATTAACAGGTAAAGATGATTCGTTGAGAAAGAAAAATTCAATCATTGATAGGACAAAAAAAGCAGTAAAAGGTTCCCCAATTTACGAAAGCATCTCACAGCTTTTTGAATCAGTTAGAATTGGAACAACTTCAAAGACTTCAAGTCCAAAAGTCAAAGAATCAAATGTGAATTTTGATGAAGTTTCAGAGACATCCCGAAACCAAGGTAAAGAAGTTGAAGCAGTGAAAGGTTCTCCTAAGCTCTTTGAATCAGTTAGAATTGGAACAACTTCAAAGACTTCAAGTCCAAAAGTCAAAGAATTAAATGTGAATTTTGATGAAGTTTCAGAGACATCCCCAAACCAGGTTAAAGAAGTTGATAATAAAGGTGTGCCAATTAAGAAGAAAGAATCAAAAAGATTTAAACAATTGAAAGCGGATTATGAGGCAATTCAAGTTACACCATCCAGTGATACACAAACCAGACAACAAAAGACGTTGAATTTCCTCATTATGAATGAGTACGCTTCAAGGTATGAGCCCGATAAGGTAGATAACACTAAAGATCAGTTTACGTGGTTAAGACCTAAATCAAATGAACACATAAATAATGAAGATGAATTAGTTAATAACAATAATGTTCATAAAATTGTTAAAAATCCAAACAATCTGACAGTGAGAACTTCCAATACTCAAAAAGAATCCAAAGAAATGAAACAAGCAATAATCATTTTCAAGCAGAAAATTGATATTATTGACTCTATAGTAAAACCAAATGCTGAAAATCCAACTGTGACACGTCGTATTCTAAAAGGAATGAAGATTAAAAGGTTTTCATCTGAAAAACAAAAGAAAGAAACCCTTCAACAAGCGGCAGCTAAGTCCATGGAAGATGTTGTACTAGATCCAAAAATGGATTACATAAATGTTTTGGATTGCCTTACAGATTTAATTGGTCGCTACCATTCCTCTGGAGAAAAACCTGAGTAAAGTTCATTAATCACATGAAACCATTAAGATATAATGAATGACTGAATTTTTGAATTTGATTATATTGTGTGCTAGATAGAATTTGAAAGAGCTTAAATATATGGTATGTTGATTAATTTAAAAAAATATTGAAACTTGTAGGTCAATTTTGAAAAGCGATTGAGCAAACGACCAGGAAACTAGAGTACGATCACAAAGATGAATGAAATATTCACATTTATATTGCTTCAAAATTTAAACAAAATTTAAACACCATATAGGACCCCGATTAAAATGATAAATGTAACTAAAAAGCCAGCACTTGATTTAATTGACACTATATCAAATACCAACCAAATGTTTAAGTTTTAAGTGTCTTTCGCCAATATGAAATACAACCTGGTATACCTCAGTAACAAAAATTTTTCAGGGTCCAAGTGCAGTTCTTTTGAAAATTCCTTTGATTCATTACAACGTTCTTCATCCAAGAAGAAAACCATTATCACACGATATCACTTAAATTGGATAAACCATCATCCATGTATGAAATCATCTACTCAATTTCCATCTCCCTAATCTATGACTATTATTAGTATTAGCAGCCAAAGTATTCATAATCCTTTTATTACTGGTATCAGGGATAACAATATTCCCAGTACTAACATCTAATTTACCTCTTTTGATATTGTGAAACATAACACCTTCTTGTTGTAATGAAGCAGCAGCATTTGATAATGCAGATTTTGGTCTTGGATTAATTGGATTTGATAACAGTCTTGGTGGTACTTTAACCCAACCTCTTCTTTTAGGTTTAGAATCTTCTTCGACTTCATCTGGAACTCCTGTAAATCTAACTTTTTTGATTATTGGTCTTGGTTCCTCTTCATCATCTTCATCAAGATTATCAATCTCCATTGAATCTTCTAATTTCATTGTACGATTTGATATTGGGGATTGAATTCCAGGATCTAGAGTATTCTCAGATGATTCACTTGTGCTTTCATTACTTAGCTCTGGAACACCAAGATTCTGTGATTGAGTTGATGTATTGACCTTTTTACCATTTGTTTTACCATTTGCTAATGCAGATTTCAATGGTCTTTTCAATTTACTTGGTGATTCATCCAATGATAATTCATTAATATTTGGTAAATCTTTGATATTGAATCTTGATGGCGAAGGACTTCTTGAGTTTCTTGGTCCATTTGATTTCACTTGTAAATGTCTTTGTTTCTCCTCCAGATGTTGTTCATGATTAACTTCAGATTTTGATTTTAATGAAGAATGTCTTTCATTTTTCAAAGCAGCAGCACCGGCAGCAGCAGCCAACAATGAGTTATTATGTTCGGTAGATGGTAATGAACTTTGTAATGATTGAGAACGACGTCTACCAGCAACTGGTTGTGACCCATTTCCAGCAGCAGAACCATTCAATGGAGATGTAGTAGCACTTATGCTATTATTAACTTTTGGTGGTGTACCAGACCCCGAAGCAGTAGCAGCGGCTTGTCTTCTTAATTGAGTTCTAATATCAAATGCTGGACTTGACATGTATATAGAAGCTGGTCTTTTACTTTTTAAAGATGATGAACGACTTAGGTTTGTTGGTGATATTAAATGTGGACTTGATATAGAATCTGTACGTGAAAGAGCATTCAATGATGAGTTACTTGATGCTGAACTTATAGAACTATTACTATTGGACCTTATTCTTGTTGCTGGAGCTGTACTGTTGGTGTTGGTATTTCTTTGGATTGAACCTCTTCTTGAAACATTTGGTGAATTATCACGACTGTTTGATAGTTCTTGTCTCAGTTGTCTTTCACGCTCTTCAAACTTTCTCTTTGTAATTTGGTCTTCTTTGAGTTGTTGTTCTTTTAGTTGTTTTTCTTTCAATGCTCTTTCTTCTGCAGCTTGTCTCTCACGTTCTCTTTGTTGTTTGGCAATATTTTCCTGTGCTAGCTTCTCCTTTTCAGGATTAAACAGTACTTCAACTTTTTTCTTTGAGTCTGCTGGTGATGAAGAGGAGTTTGGTGATAGTAATGCTCTTTGTTGTTTTTCTCTTTGTTTTTGTTCTTGTTCAATTTTGACTAGTTTAGCCTCAGCTAATTCCCAATTTTTCAAAAGACCCAAGATCACAGCAGAGAAATTCGAGATTAATGTAATGGACTGTATCAGTAAATTAGTCAACTCAACAATAGATTGTGTTCTCAAATGTGTGTAGGAACCTTGTCTTGTAAATTTAGCCAATGTTGTCATTAATTGATGATTCTTCCTTGTGTTTTTCAAATATTCATCAGAATTTTGTAAAGATAGCTCTAGTTTGACATTATTGTGTAATATCTTCGGATTATGTAAATGTTCATCATATGGTAAATATAAATCTCTACCAAATTTTCTCAAGATGGTGTATAATTCACTTAATTTAACAAAACATGCAAATATTCTATGTGTTGTATATGACCAATGTGGTAATTTCTTGATGACATTATCATTTGGTTTTGACTTGAATTGTTTCAATTGTTCAAGATAATCTTTAATCAATTTAATACTCTTGTTAACAGAATCAATAACTAATGGAACTTTCTTGAAATGAAAATTATCAAATTCAGAAGCTTCAACAATCAATTTAGGAAAAACGTTCAGTTCTAGTGGATCAAGCAAATCTTTGAAAAATTCAACTTCTAATGGGACTGGTTTGTTATTTGAACCTGGTAATCTATTAGCATCTCTTTCCACACAAGCTTGTTGTAACTTCTTTTCATAAATCAGTCCTGCATTCTCCACCAGACTCAGTAGTTCATTCAATAAATGTCTTGCATTATCATCATATTTTAGTTTTAATGCTTCTTGATCTTCTAATTCGAAATTCAAAGCAATTGTATTTGCTAAAGCGGCAACTTTCCTCTGTGCACCAATAGAAGTTAATTTAGACAACTGATCAACTCTTTTGGTCAAAGTATCACTAACATTAAATAATGGGCCCATCAAAGAAATCATATAATGTATTATTGGAACAAGATGATGATTCACCCGTAGTTTGATTTGAATTGATTTGATATGTTTAATTAATGCTTCAATTTTGATAATGGCGTATTGATACTCGATGATTTTGGCATCATATGAATCTAGGTAAACACCACCTTTTATCACTGGCGTAGATGCAGCAGCAGCGGCTTTGGCTGAGTTCATGTTTAAATAGCTATTCTTTAAGTTGGTTCTATAGTTTAGAATACTAGGGCTCTTGATGTGCTTTTGGCGTTTCAGATAACTGTTTCAGGGTTTATTCAGTATTCCAGGGATCTCAACCAAACAAAATGGACTAAGCCTCTAACTATTGGATTTATTATGATCAAAACACAAGTCCAAAGAACAATATATCTGACTAAAGATCTTAACAAAAATAACTTCCAATGTGTTTCACAATATCTCAAAACCTTCTCAAAGACCCATAATTTTGGTTTTTCTTGATGTGGGTTACTTAAAATACTAATAATTCGCGATCTGATAATCATTATTATGGGACACATACAAATAAACTTCATCATTCTAAAATTAAATTCTTCTAGTTCATTATCATTAATTATATATGTATATAGGGTTTTTATGTACATGCTACTCTATTTTTCTTTTGTTTCATTTATTCTTATCCTCAATCAACCATTTCCAAACAACATCTCTTTGTTTCTGATCTCCTACGATTCTTTTCCTTCTAAATTGTTTTAATCGTTGCAAGAATGATGGTTTAGCATTATGAGTTCTTGGAACATAAGGTCTTGAAATCCTTGGTGCAACTGATGCCTTAGCACCTGCTTTTGTAGATGGTGCCATTAAAGTTAATTTTTGAACTTGTCTTAAAGTTTTAAAATTTGCTGATGTTACTATTAATGCAATAATTATTGAAATCCCAACAACACCACCAAATCCTAAATTTGATTCTTCAATGAAATTTTTTAAATTCATACCATAAAAAGCTGGTAATAAAGTGGCAACTGTGAAACCTAGGGTATAAATTGTAACTTTTAATTCGAAAACCATTAATGAATTTCTATTTGCATCCAAAATAATATTAACAATTTCTTCTGTGGATTTAATATCATTAATCAACGATTCTGATTGTTGGACAAATTCATCACATTGTTTATAATAAGCTTCTAACAACATTTCCACTTCACCATAATCAGTACGAGTTTCCGGTATAGGAGTACCTGGTTCTTTAACTTTAGTAGATTCTAATTTTTCAGTTAAATACATCCCACTTAAATCATCATCATTTTCTAATAATTCATCCAAGACATTTCTGATTAATAAAGCTTTTTGATAAAATGTGGTTAATGCTTTTGATTTAATCAATAAATCTCTTAATTTATCACGATCAATTTCATCTTCTAATTCAGCTAATATTAACCCACAAACATTTAAATGATGATGTAATTCTGTTTCCAAACATGTCATAACATTAATCAAAATAGATTCTAAAGCTCTATGTTCATATTGTTGAATCCATCCAGTACTTGGAGCTTTTAATTTGGATTCTAAATCATAAACGAAAAGACCTAATCTTAAAGCCGCAGATGGATTACTTGTATCGAAAATCATAACTTTATCAGCTTCAACCAAGGCTTTGATATGTAATAAATTGACCAAGATACAATTATCTCGTATCACAATAGATGGAATGATATCAATTTGAGAAGTATCAATTTTTCTTAAATCTCTTGGATAAAGACCATGTTCTTGTAAAAATTTCATCTTGGGGAAATGTTTTGATACAGCAGTGACATTCCCTTTCAAATCAAACACAGTACAACTGACATATGAATCATTAGGAGTTATTGGTTTCACGATCTTGGTTATATCAGGTGGATGATCTGTTATATGAAGATTATTTGAAGATGGTGGCTCAGGTAATTTTAAATTATTTTTGGGAAGTTGTTTTCTTATTTGTGATGATTTTTGAATAAATATGGATGATGATGTATGGAAATTTGTTATTCTTGAAAGAATTGGTGATGCCAGTTTATAGGGACATGTTGATGATCTTTTAAGGATGGAACAGAACATTGAGTTCTGTCTTTAATTATGTGTGGTGATAAATAGCAGTGATAAATAGTATGATTTTGAATGGAATTCTTTGTGTGTTTTCTTCGATGAATTAAGCAATGCAAGGGTTCCTAAGCGATAGATCTATAACTCGACCAATATTCTTGTGAATATATTTTGTTTTTGTTGTAAAATACTTTAAATTACCTTGCTATTACTAAATCTTTTAAACAGCCATATGCTTGATTTTTTGATTACTCGAACAAATTTTCCATGGTTCCGGACACACATTATCAGTACTTTATCAATATAAACAAAACTACAAATTTAAAATTAAACAAAAACTTTACTTTATATTATATTAAAAGGAGGAAAAAGATAGTAAATGTACTAGAACAAAATGAAGTAGTATCTAATCAAAGAATTTTCTTGATGGTGATTGACCGAAAACAGATAATCTAATAGCTGGCAATGATTCTTCAGATAATAATTTTAATCTTTCTTCTAAAGTATTATTAATTTCAATTTTACCAGTTGAATTTGTCAAGATAACACCACCTGCCAAGTCATCACTCAAGTAATCTTCTTCATCAATTTGAATATCAACTTGGAATTTTGCCTTTTTTTCAAAAGCTTCTTGAGCTTCTTTGATTGCTTCTTTTGTTATTTCAACATCTTGTTTACGAACTTTAACAGTAACAAATTTTTCTAATAATGATAAGACACCTTCTTCAATTAAACCAACCAAGACAGGTTTATATTCTTCTTTATTAGAACTGATTTTTTTCAATTGTTTTTCAGTTTCTTGAAATATATCATCTAAAACTTTTTCTCTTGTTGATAAAACCTTTAATCTTGTTTTATTTGCAATAGTAGATTTGGTAATTTGTTGAGCTAAATCAGCCTTTTTGGTTTTTTGTTTATATAATTCATCAATTGCTTTGGTTTCATTACGAACAATTGCAGCTTTTTCAATTTCATATTCTTCATCAGCCTAATAAAAGAATGTTAGTACTGCAATCATATATAAATACACATTGAACGAAAACATACCTTTAATTGAATTTCTTTAGCTTTTTCTTCAGCTTCCTTTCTGATGAAGGCTTCCATTTTAGTTAATTCATTTTGTACCTAGATAAACCCAGTTAGTAATTGATTCAACACCAACATGATAACGATACGTGGGTAATAAACATATCATAGATAGTCTTGTACACCACGTAAAACGGACCCTCAAAGGAAGCAAAAGAATGCCAAAACACATACTTGGTTATCACTTAAGGCACGAGCAGACATTGTGGTATATGATTGAGTTGAACTAGTCTACTGAATGTGGTTCCACTTGTATTCGAAATACCTGAATCTACTTTAATCTGCCTCGTTTTTCCAAAAGGGAGTACATTTGAATTTGGCTGCCAGTGCGAGATTCGCGACATTCGCGGGAAATAGTTGTGCATAAGAATTGCTTTGTAGATTGTTGGTACAGTTATGCCATGGAGTTGGGAAACATAAAGTCAGTGGTTTTACAAGAAGAAATGATTTAAAATTTGGTTATTATACAGTGTCATATTGATACATGATTGAGCCATACTGATCCATTACGCTCTATTTAATGCAATAACGTGAATTTTCTACCCCTTATTGTTGATTGTGGTCATATATTATGAAACATTCGGATTTGTGATTTCTTATACATTGATATTTATCAGCAGTTATAAACAGTGTCATTTCGTTTACTATGAATTATGAATGAGTTATATTGAAGTATACAATAATGTCGTTGGCAAATACACTCTACAACAATCAATTCATCAGTTATATATATTGATATTCGTATTGCAAGAGCTTTAAATCAGGAGAAATGAAATTGGAATTAAAGCATATTACCAATTAAATAAATCAACATTATCATTCATGCTTTGGCTTCTTAGATTTTGATACATCGTCCAACAAACTCTCAAGTATGGATAAGCACCCAGAATCACCTTCATTTTCATTCCCAAAAGTTGAATTATCAAAGTTGGTTAAGTAGATTTTTCCTTTGGATAAAACAATATCTGATTCAGCAATGTCATTTAATTGGATACCAGCTAAATTCAACAAATTAACTTGTTCAATAGCTTGCTCATAGTGTTGTTTTGTTGAAGGTCTACTTGTAACATGTTCATGAATTATAAATTTCCCAGCATAATAAGAGAAATCTTTGATCTTTAATTTAATATTACCAGTTTTGAAATGTGTCAACACATTTATTTTGGATCCATTCAGTTGATTGAACCTTTTGATTATATCATATGCCTTCACTTGATTCTTATACATATCCATGAACAAATTTTGAGCTTCTTTCAAACCTATTGCATCACCTTCAGTATAATTTTGAATTTGATATCTAGTTGGATCATATATGGAAATAACAACAGGTTCTTCATCATTGGTTTTAATTGATTTGACATTTAACAACCTTTTGCAGAGTGCTTTAGAAACAAGTAAAATTTGAGGACCTTTACCAGGACCATTCTGAAATAATGAAATATGATTTCCATCATATATATCTGGTGCATAATCAATCTCATATGATGGATAGTTTTTGGATTCACTAAAATGGTGGTTAACCCAGTTTAACAAGGTGTGAACGAAATCAACATTGCTTTTCAAGCATATCTCTTTAAGCCTTTGAATTTTGGAGATCTTTCTTTTATAATCTAATTTTGAAAAATTTCTTACTTCATCATCTAACATTCCTAAAATTGAAGCTTTTGCAGTGACACCACTTTTTGTTATATCAACCAATTTAAAAGACATTGGAATTTTGGTACCTGGCTTGTCTGGATGTGTTAAGAATTCTTCAAGTTGGTTGTTGAAGTTAATCTTCATGAGTATAAAACTATAACCATCCGTCAAACATGAAATTAAAAAATTTCCTGATATGATTTGGCTAAGTATTTGAAGAAAATACCATTTGAAGTCGGCCATTCCAATTCGTGAAAACACCTTTATGGAGTTGAATCGTTTCAGCTCAACGTTCATTATATTATAGAGCAAATTTGAATCAGCAGGCTTGAAAACTATTGTTATATCTGGATATGTTTGAAAAGTTTCTTCACATAATCTAAAGTCACCACTTGGAAGGTTTTTTAATTTTTCCATCTTCAGGTATTCTATCTTTTGTACAGCTGCTCTCAACTCACAACCATCTTCATTCAATAGATTATTGTACAAAAATACTATAATTGGGTTCAAAAGTTTTGCTAAGATCCATTTAGCGGTTTCCCCTTCGTTGAACGTAACTAAAGCGGCCTCTTCTAAATTAATATAAGTTTCATTGCCAAATTTTAAAATTAGATCATCAATAACATCATCATCTAAAGTCCCCAATTTCTTTCTAATTTCATGCAAAATGAGTCTAAATCTATTTTCAAAATAGATATCTTCTAGTTTTGTGAAAACCACTTTATCGTAGATATGTTGATTCAGAGAAGCTCTTGCAACTGAATTTTTTGATGGGAGGCTATTAGTGTGTTTTCTCTCCCAAAGAGCTTTGAAACCAGGGGCAGACACCAATCCAAGAGAAGGAAATAAAAGCACAGCTCTAGAAATACAAAGGACCCCTAATATCTTCTCATAATTTCCTGAACGAAGACTTAATCTTTTAACATCTGGAATCAACACATGCTTTTCAAAGTTTATGAGAGCATCCCGGACTTGAAATGGACTAGTTGAAGTGGAAAGTTCCACTTTGAAATATTTTCTCAATAGCTCAATGTAACCTTGTATAACAGTTTCATCATCATTTAGTAAATCAGAAATTTGTATATATGAAATTGCATCCTCTTGATTGGCCTTGCTAATGGATGAAGCCATGATTTAAATGATGTAAAACTCAATAAGCGCCTTCAATTTGATTTATCTAGGATGTTTGCATTAATGAATAACTCTAGTGATACTAATATATATAAGATCTTTAAAATTCTTATAACTTATATAATAACGATAGAAATTACACAAAACCTTCAATTAATATCGGTGCTATAGCAACTCAACTATTGAAAAATTTGAGCATTTAGAACTTAACAGCAGATATTCAAGTGATAATTTCAAAGATTGACAATTAATTCTCTTTAATTAAAACGACGTAAATCTGTGTCTTTATCTCCTAGTAATTGAGCTATACGATTTTAGGCACATCAGTTGAGAATTTATTACTAGATTTCATCAAGCAGCTTGACTGATTTTTAGATCAACGTTGAATAATATTTACCTCAACATATACAACTGTTGTACACTAGAAGTGTAAACAATCATGTCCACTCTAAATTCTGGATCGAATACAACGTGAGTAATAAAACATAGGCTGCAGTAAAGTGTCACAAATTAACAGTAACTGGGGAAACTTATCTTTTGTGTGAACTTTAAAGTTTAAAAAACTATGGTAACCAGTACCCATTTACCCGGTGTTGATACTGTAACACTTTAGATCACGTGTAGAAAGCTGTAATCACGTGCTCTATTGAGTTAGGGCTTTTGATCCTTGAACGATAAGGACTTGGAAACTGTTGTGCTTGAGGACCTGCTAGAGTTTTCATGTCATTGATTAGTATGATGCTTAATATTTATTTAAGAGCTCATAACGAACCCCTATTTCACTCAATTTATAACCCGATTGTGTGACTTATTTTACCTTCTTATTGTTGAGTGCAATGTTATGATGTGCCTCTTACCACGTATAGTTTTTATCTTTTTTTCATATAGTAAACAGTGAAAAACTAATTAGATTTATGATAAATATTTATCAGCAAAGTTATAAACAATTACTTTTTCGTTTGCTATTGGAATTATCAGTCGGTGGTATTTGAGGTAGTTAGGCCTGTGCTGTTCCATATTACTATACTATCGACTTACGTGTGAAAAGTCAGACTTCAAATAGTATACATTCAACTTTAATTGCTTACTCATCTCAATAAAGATATCAGTATGATAAGGAGACGTATAATACCCAGAATAAAAGTCATAAAACCTCAGTTTCAAACCCATAATGCTATTAATAATGCTATTAATCACCAAATACGGCTAAAAGCAACAACTTCTGAAAACAAACCCGAAGAAGAGCCAAGAATCAATCCAGTTGGTATTCAACATTTGTCAAAAGGTATATATAATCAATTATTCCCAGAAAAATCAATAAATTCCAGACCATCAGATTCTGATAAAAAATTAATTGAATTATCACAAGATTATTTAAAACATCATTCGTTGCTTGGTAAGAAAACTGCAATTTCTAAACCTATAGATTTTGATTTACCAGAATTACAAGGTAATAATCTTGATGAACATTTCAAAAGAATTGCTTTATATTCTTCTCAGGATTATTTAGAAAATGCTAAACACTTTGCTCAAATTGGCTCTACACCTAAACCACCAACAAATTGGGTTTTCAAATCAGGTTGGACCAAGTATCCAACTGATGGTACTAAACCTCACAGTGTTGATTTCCCAGATGAAAAAGCTTTAATATTTGATGTGGAGACTTTATATAAAGTTTCAAATTTTGCAATAATGGCAACTGCAGTGTCTGAAAATGCATGGTATGGTTGGATAAGTCCTGTATTAACAGGTGAATCACAAGAATTTGATCATTTAATCCCATTTGATACTTTAAATAAACCAAGATTATTAATTGGTCATAATGTTGGTTATGATAGAGCTCGTATAAAAGAAGAATATAATTTAAAAGAAACTAAAGCATTCTTTTTGGATACAATGTCTCTTCATATCGCTGCATCGGGGATGTGTTCAAGACAAAGACCAACTTGGATGTATCATAATAAACAACGGAATGAATCTGGTGAATTTGCTGAAGATATTAGAAAATTTGAAATTGCTGATCCTTGGGTTGATGAAAGTGCACCAAATTCTTTAGCTGCCGTGGCAAAGTTTTATTGTGATATGACATTAGATAAAGATGTAAGAGATTCATTTGCAGGTGATGATATTACATTAATTAGAGAAAATTTCCAAAATTTAATGAATTATTGTGCTAATGATGTTGCAACAACTTATAAAATCTATACTCAAGTACTTCCAGAATTTTTAAAAGTTTGTCCACATCCTGTTTCATTTGCTGCTTTAAGATTTATGGGTGCAGGTATTTTAACAACAAATAAAGATTGGGAAAAATATCTTAAAGCTGCAGAGACATTATATCAAGAGGCAAAAGCTAAAGTTCATCAACATCTTGTTTCTTTAGTTAATAAAGCATTGAAATTAAAAGATAAACCTAAAGTTATAGAAAAAGATCCTTGGTTAAGTCAATTAGATTGGACTATTTATGAACAAAAATTTAGAAAAGATGGACAACCTTACAAAAACCAAAAATTAGCAGGTTATCCAGAATGGTATCGTGATATGTATATTCCAAGCACAGGTAAATTGAACTTATCTACAAGATCACGTATTACTCCAATCTTATTCAAATTAACATGGGAAGGTTTCCCCGTGGTATGGAGTGATGTTTATGGCTGGTGTTTTAGAGCTGATGTGGATAAATATGATGAAATGATTGCTAAAACTTATTTATTTATTAAAAATTTCACAGTCAAGAAACGTACAGAGGAAGAAGAGGAAGAAATGAAATTTAATAATAATGTTAATGATATTGATATCTTTGGTTCATTAAATATTAATGAAAAACGAGAATCTCCTAAAAAGGATAAACCAGCACCAACTGATCAATATGCATATTTCAAAATCCCAAATAATGCAGGTCCAGAAGCAAGAACTGCTTTATTATTAGCCAAATCATTTGCTTCATCATTTGAAAAGGGAATTTTAAGTTCAGAATCAGCATTTGCCAAAGAAGCATTAGATATCAATGCAAGTTGTAGCTATTGGATAAGTTCAAGAGAAAGAATCATGAATCAATTTGTTTATCATAAAACAAAAGGATATAGTATAATTTTACCACAATTATTAACAATGGGTACAATTACAAGAAGAGCTGTGGAGAAAACTTGGTTAACTGCATCAAATGCCAAAAAAACACGTATTGGTTCAGAATTAAAATCTAAAATTAAAGCACCTAAGGGTTATTGTATTGTTGGTGCAGATGTTGATTCTGAAGAACTTTGGATCGCTTCATTGGTCGGTGATTCAATGTTTAAATTACATGGTGGTACTGCAATTGGTTGGATGACTTTAGAAGGTACTAAGAATGAAGGAACTGATTTACATTCTAAAACTGCAAGTATTCTAGGGATTTCTCGTAATGAAGCTAAAATTTTCAATTATGGTAGAATTTATGGTGCAGGTTTAAAATTTGCCACTAGATTATTAAAACAATTTAATCCAAAATTAACTGATAAAGAATGTGAAGTAAGAGCTAAGAATTTATATAATTCTACAAAAGGGCAATCATTGAAAATTTATAAAAATGATGATAAAGGTACCAGAATATGGGTTGGTGGGACAGAATCCATATTATTCAATCAATTAGAAAGTATTGCAGAACAAGATAATCCTAAAACTCCAGTGTTAGGTGCGGGTATTACTAAAGCTTTAATGAAGAAAAACTTGAAAAAAAATAGTTTCTTACCATCAAGAGTTAATTGGGCTATTCAATCTTCAGGTGTTGATTATTTACATTTATTATGTGTTTCAATGAATTATTTAATCAACAAATATAAAATTAATGCAAGATTAAGTCTTAGTGTTCATGATGAAATTAGATACTTGGTAAAAGAAAAGGATAAATATAGAGCTGCTATGGCATTACAAATTAGTAATCTTTGGACAAGAGGTATATTTTGTGAAAGATTAGGTATTAGTGATGTTCCACAATCTTGTGCATTTTTTTCAGCTGTTGATATTGATCATGTTTTAAGAAAAGAAGTTGATATGGATTGTATTACACCTTCAAACAAAATACCAATTCCACCTGGTGAATCTTTAGATATTAATCAATTATTAGATAAACCTGAATCTGAATTAGGAGAAGCTAAAGATTTAAAACTTGAAAAAATTGAACTTGTCAAGAATGTGGATATGTTGAAGCATAAGAAGAAAATGAAAACTTGGAATGATATTGATGATTTTTCATTAGAAAATCCAGTTTGGAAAGAAACTTATCTAAGATTACAAATTGCACAATCTGAAGAAGAATTTAAAAAAATTTGGAGTGGTTATAGAAGATACCTTAGAGAAGTCAAACAAGGATCAAGAAATGAATATGACTTTATGGAACCATCATTTAAAGCACCAATAAACCCTAAACCAAAGCAAAAGAAGATTTCAAAACAAAAGATTTCAGCAAATGCAATTGATGCATTTTTCCAAAATTCCAATGAAGCAGAAAAAAAGAAGAAACCAACCAATGATAGATATACATCACCTAATGCATCTGTATCAAAACCATCAAAGACTTATGACTATGATTATGATTATTTTGATTTTGGATCACCTCCTACAGATATCAAAACTAAGCCAAATAACATCAGACCAAAACCTAAACCATCTATTGATCCTTACTATTACAACTACGACTTCCCAGACTATGGACAATATAATTAAATATTTATAGAATGTATTATATACTATTTATGAACTTATGATTTAAAACTAAATAATGTAGTACTTATAGGCCAAATACCGAATGGTTAAACAGCCCTGACTTAAATCCGCACGGTTCATAAAAAAGGTGCCCGCGAATTTCTTGTTTTTCGAGAAAGTGTTAAATTTTTAAAAAGAAGAAATCTGGAATCTGTAAAGGCCCTTTTGGACATTAAGTTTCTTAAAACGAACAGCTCATCTCTGGAAGAGGCTATTAAATTGCTTAGGTAGTAAACAAGGGAGAACCGCTATAGATCAGGTATCTCTTTTTGCTCTTGTTCAATTCGTGACTCAGGAAGTGTTTTCAATTCAAAAAAATTGTGTTTTTTAGGTTACTTTTTTTTATAAAAAAGGATTGTGTCTTCAAGGAAAGGTAATAAATTTCACTGTGTGTTTTGAAGTCTTTTTTTGTTTTCTGGTTTTAAAATAGAATAAGACTTAGTACTTCACAAAGAGTAATATTTCATTGATTGAATTGATACTCTTTTTATTCTTATTTCGGTCGGTTTTGTCTCTATATTAAAGGTGTCAATCAATTCTTCATCATGTCAAACCCTAGTCAAGAACAGACTGAACAAGCCATCGAGGAATCAATCCTCAATACAATCAGTTCACCATCTACCGAGAGAGCTCAACCAGGTGCAGTGCTATTATCACCTCAAGCTAAATCCAAAATTCTTTCACCTGAACCATTCAAACCTGGTTTTGGACAATCAAATACTATAACATCACCAGGTACAAATTCATCTATGGCATTATTATCACCCCCAGCATCTCGTTATGCATTTGAACCACAAGATACCATGTCACCATTATTAAACCCTCAACCAAATTTTGGGAATGTTAGACCTTTAAGTGCTCAAGATTTTAGTTATAATAATGATGCATTCTTGAATAATCGTCCATTAAGTGCACAGGGTTTCAATTCATCAAATCATCCACTAAATGTCCCAGAGAGACCTTTAAGTTCTATGGAAATTGATTCAATCACTTTCAAAAATGATGTTGCAAATTTGATTAGTTGGATTAATACATTAAATTCAAATCAATATAGAACTGTTATTGATAATTTAATCCCTACATTACCTGATGATATTTTATCATATACTAAAACTAAAATTGATGAAGCACAAAATCAAAGATATGTTAGCTCTCCAACTCAATCATCATTTTTGTTTCAATCTTCAAATCAAGAACCATTAACTTTAGATGCTGTTTTAAATAGTGGTTCAAATCAACAACCAACTTTAAGTCAACCTCAACCACAATCTGCTTCACAACCATGGTCACCAAACCAAGGTCCAAACATTCAAAGAGCATTTTCACCAAATTTCACTTCAACATTTGATAGAACTTATTTGAATGATTTAAGTAATAATAGACCAAGATCTGCTGATCCTTATAGTTCCAAAATTTTCAATAGAAATAATAATATTCAAAATTTATCAGGTTTAGGAAATGATTGGGAAACAACAAATACACCATCAAAGAGCAGGACCTCTAGATTTGATTTAGATGAACCTAATCCATCATCACAAGAATCATCTAATTCTCAACATCATCAAAATCAAAATCAAAATCAACAACAAGGTGCATTTGATATCACCAATTTAGCACAACAATTAACTCAAACACCAATCAAATATAATGATTATAATAATAGTAATGCATTAAAATTATCTGCATTATCCACAATTAATAGTCGAGCACAATTAGATTCTAATAAAAAAAGATTAAATACACCAGGTTCATTACCACAACAAGGTCAAACATCCACAGGACAAGATGAAAGAGGAAGATCTATAAATAATGGTAATGGATTTCAAACTGTTGCAGGACAAAGATTTTTCAATCAACATCAAGATGAAAATTATCAAAATAGAAATTCAATGTCTGTACCTCCACCACAACGTAATATAAACTATTATGATAATGTTACAATGTCACCTTCTGTTAATAGGGTCTTAAATAAACAAAGGTCACAAACTAGAATGAATCATCAAGGTTTTAATCAAGGTGATGATGGATTATCAAGAATTGCAAGTTTAAATAATGCTACTAAGAATTTATCATTGAATGATAATCATAATCTTGGTGGTTCACAATCTGAATTTTCAACACCATATAAACAAATTCCAAAAGATCAACAACAAACACCAAGATCACCTGCAATAAACCCAAAACAAATCACAAGTATTAAATTATTAGCTGATGTTCCAGCTTGGTTAAAAGCTCTTAGATTACATAAATATACACCAGCTTTACAATCGATCCATTGGAAAGAGTTGATTTATCTTGATGATAAAGAATTAGAAGCAAAAGGTGTTTCAGCAATGGGAGCAAGAGGGAAATTATTAAAAGCTTTTGAAATTGTTAAAAATTCATATGAAAAAGGTGAGATTAAAGAATAGATTCTATAGATATTTATCATTTGATCATGATATATCCACTTATATTATCAAAATGCCTTTTTTCCCGTATTTTAAAATTAATTTAATAGATATACATTTTAGTTCTTTTTACTTATATAAAATTAAAGTTTTAAATTTAAGGTTGGCGTAGTTATACCAACTACATAGTTACAATAGTGTTACAGTATATTTGTTTCCATGGTAACAAAGTGACTCGCGCTTAAATTTTATGTGTAACTCGCGCTTTTAAGTTTTCGATTGCGATTTAAAGTTGGCGTGCAATTTTTGGATAATTTGAAGATCTTTTTAATTTGGATGCACATTTGCAGTAGAATCGAATTAGACGAGAATTCAACTGTCAAGTGTCTGAGAGAAGAACGATCATGTTGTGTATAAGTAGAACATGAAGTGTTGTTGGTTTGTTCAATTGGTGGGTATTCTGATGCTGATTGTTGTGTTTACACTAAAAATAGCGTGCACAATGTTCAATCTGGTGTGCCTTTGAGATCTCAGATTCGAGTTTTGTTTACATTTCGGTTCAACTTCGCTTGTTTGAATTTGACAAGCACCTGGATTTCAATTGCTGAGAATTTGGATTTTGAGGATCGTGAACATCAAAGGAATTCAGAGGAATTCAGAATTCAGATACTTAACAAGGCGGGTAGCCAGTTTGTTTCAAGAATGGTTCTGTTTTGCAATGGGGATAGACTCATAGAGAATTAGAGAACTAAAGCTCAAGCGCTGTGTGTTATTGCAAAGACAGTGTTGAAGAGAAAGATGAAGTTACACTATCTACCATTGTTGGCACTGGTGTCAAGTGCAGTGGCCATAGACGGGGTGGTCCAGTTGGATGTGACGAAGCAGTATAAGCTCAAGTTGTTCAAGTTACCAAAATTAACAGACTTGTTCAATTGGAAAAGAGATGATGACGATGATGATGATGATACTTATGACCAACAAATGACAGATGAGATCTCTGGTTATTTCACAAACATCACATTGGGTTCACCAGGTCAAGAGATCAGAGTTCATATAGACACTGGTTCTTCAGATTTGTGGATTCCTGGGGCAAAGAATAAACAATGTGGTGATGATTCTGGTAATTCAACATCTTCTGGTATAACTGCTGGCGGTTATAATTCAACTTCAGGTAATTCTAATAGTACAAGTGATAGTGTTAGTGAAAGTGGAGATAAAGCTTTACCAAAGATTGATGATAAAGAACTACATTATTGTACCAATGTTTCAACATTCGATAAAGATGATTCATCTTCATGGTCCAAAAATATATTTGCTGATCCTTTTAAAATTGAATATGCTGATGGTACTTTTGCTAATGGTACTTGGGGTTATGATGAAATTAAATGGGGTGAAATAGATTTAAAGAATTTTTATTTTGCAGTTGCTGATGATTATAACGTTACAGGTTCAGTTTTCGGTATTGGATTAACAGATGGAGAAACTACAAATATTAAACGTTATTCCCCAACAACATATACATATTCGAATTTCCCACAAAGATTAAAAGATGACGGGTTGATCAATAAGAATGCTTATTCATTATATTCTCAATCACAACCAGATGAAGAAGATGGTTCTTATGCTAATGTCTCAATCTTATTTGGTGGTGTTAATCATGCCAGATATGAAGGTGATTTAATAACAGTCCCACTTTCTGAAGGTAATTCACTTTCTGTTGCAATTGATGGTATTTCTGTTGCAAATCCTTGGGATCCATATATCAATGGTGATATGGCCATACCAGATGATAAAAATTATACAGGATTATTAGATACAGGTTCAACAAATATTAATATGCCAAAGGAAATCTTGGAAAATATTATTAAATCAATTGATGAAAATACAACATTAGATACTGTACAAGATTATTATTATTCATTACCATGTTCATTACAAAATACATCCAAGATTCTTTATTTCAATTTCCAATCACAATTAATCCCATTGAATATTTCAGATTTAATTTTCCCAGTTGAAGCAGTTGGTGAATCAAATTCAAATGGTACACAATGTTTCTTAAGAATTTTTGAAGGTGATGAAATTATACTTGGTGATTATTTCCTTAGAAATGTATATTTGGTTTATGATTTACAAGATCGTGAAATATCATTAGCACCAATAAAATACACTTCAGAAGATGATATCGAAGCAATTAAATCCACAATCCCATCAAAATCAAGTTCATCATCATCATCACAATCTAGAACTTATAAACCATATCCTGAACAAACAAATATTCTGATAGAATCAAGTTCTGAATTCCATAAACCATGGCCATCATCATATTCTTCAGCATGGTCACATTCAGTTTATCCATCACAATCATGGTTAGATACAACTTCCACAACATCTTCAGGTTCCTCAGGTTCATCTGCTTCTTCAGGTCCTTCTGCTTCAATAACTGGAAGTTCAACAGGTCCAGATGGTGCTGGTGGAGTTGGTCCAGGGAATACAATGACCACTTCATATTATGGATTGGCTCATATGCAACAAGATCCTGATAATTATGCTGAAGCTGGTGGTAAAACTGGTGCATTATCTGCATGATTTAGACCTCATGGTTTTAAAAAAATTATACAACACATTCTAAACTTTCTCTATGTTTGTTCCTTTGTTTTTAAAGGAATAAAATATTATGTACTCTTTATATACTATATACAATAGATGCTATTGAATTAAAATGGACTATATCTGTATTTTGATCCTTTGATTCGTGTAGTACCTATTTATCTTAAGTTATATCTAATAGAATACCGATCAACTACAATTTTGAACTTTATAATATTTAATTGCAAGTTTCATTATAGCACGTTAAAAACAAAATGTAGATATCTATGACGAGTTTATATATAATACAGTATATATGTGTTTGTGTAATTGTTAATGTTAATCATTGTTCTTTATCAATTTCTTTATGAATATCTAAATGAATGACATGGAGTGTTGTTACTTCTTTAATTAAAAAAATAAACAAGGTTATTAATAAATTTTGTTCAAATATATTCACCAACTGTTGATAAATCAATTGAATCTGATTCAACATTTTCCCAAAATTGTTTATTTTTTTGAACCAATTCAGAACTAAATTTTAATTCTGGTAATACAGTACAAACTTCTTTGAAAAGTGCTTCAGCAAATGTATTTATGAAAAATAATTGACCTTTTGGTAATGAAGGATTATTATCAACAGCTTCTTTGACAGTTATTGGGAAATGTGGACCTAATCTTGGATCATCTAATTCATCAACACTTATACCTTTATTTAAATTATTTTCTAATTGAGCAATTTCTGAAAATTCACGACCAAGTACCACAGCCCATTTTGTTGAAATAAATAAAGGTCTTGAAACATTTGAAATATCTGCACATTTTATAATTAATGATAAAATAACATTTGTATGTTTTAAAGAATCTTTAATTAATGGTCTTTGTTCAGGATTTTCTAATAATTCTGAAACTTGATTTATTTTATGAAGATATTCAAAATGATTAGCCATATCAGTGGCTAAAATTGATTCAATTTGCATAGTCTTTGTGTTTAAAGGTGAATCTTTTTCATTTGTAAATTCATTTTTCAAAAAAGATGGCCAATGGAAAGATAAAATATCTTGAAATATAGTTAAATGATAGTGTTCTAATACTGATTGATTTGAATAAATTTTAGCAATTGGAGATTCATTATTAATTAAAAATGGATTTGTTAAACCTGGATGTCCAACATCATGACCAATACTTGAAACAAGTAAAGCTAAAGTTTGAATTGGATGTAATAATGAATTATCATGATTATAATCTTGTTTACCTTGGTATTTATAATTTGAATTCATTTGATCTCTTGGATGAATTTGATAATCATTTGTATAATAAGGGAATTTTGGTAATGCTTCAATACTTAAAAGGAAATAAAAAGTTGCTTGTAACACATCAACTGCATGTCTAAAATTATGGAAATTATTCCCTCCACGATAAGAATCTCTCAGACTGAAAAGGAAACTGAAAATTTCATTATCTTTTAATAATAAAGAATCATTATCCTTGATAATACCAAATGAAATTTTAAAAATTTGGAAAGCACAATAAGTTATATCACAAGTTAATTCTTGAGCAATAAACCCCCAATTACCAATACAATATAAATAATATTCCAATGGTTTTGGTAATGATAAAATTTTGAAAAAATCTATATCTTGATTAATTAATGAGACATAATTTATAAGTTTGTTTGAAATTTGATAATCTTTTTGTAAAATTGTATTTAAACAATTTGTCATACTATGTAAACAAGGACATTTTTTAGTATTTTCATTATTTAATCCAGTCCAAGATTTCATTCGAAGTATTCTATTTTTTAAAACTTTATGATAATCATCAATAACTTTATTTATCTTGGTAATGGAAAATTCATTTAATTTATAAATTAATGGATTAAAATGTTTATAATGATGTTTTAATAATTCATAAATTTCATCATATGGTAAAATATTCAAAGGAGTTTTCTGTATCCCTTCGTGTAAAACACGACTTCTATTTGTTAATGTATGTTCATTTATAATGAAAACTGAAGGATAATCTAAATCTAAATCTGAAGAACCAACATCACATAAATAAATTATTAAATCTGATAAATTTCTAAAATGTTTAACAACAGATTGATTTAAAGAGCTAAATCTCTTGATATTTTCATCAACAGTCTTGACATCAGAAATAGTATCAAGATAAAGCACTTTTGACATGATTCTTAAACCCCTTTTCTTCCCAAGAGTTGATGGTTGATATGAAATATATTGAAATCTTTTTGTTTTGTATCTATTATACCAGCAATCCAATAAGCAACCACAAAAGCAAAAAAAACTGGAAACGTGAAAACCACAGATCTAGACTGATAAGTGAGATAACCAATAATATAATATGAATAACCCAAGATCACTATTACCACCTTCCAACAATAATAAAGTAGCTGTAAAGATTTAAAAAGTTAAAACCCACAAGATCAAAGTTCCTGAATTTCAGATCAATAAACCGTTTGAGTTTGTTTGTTAACGGTTTTAACTTTTCAGGTTTTTTCTTTTTGTTTCAGCGCGAAATTTCAGTTTTTGGTTTCGCGGGTGTGCTGACTGAACCGAGTCAGTGGAGATCTGGGGGACTTGTAGTGAAGGGGGGATATGGGGGTGTTTTTGTTAGGAAATGTGTTGATCTTATGAAATTAATACAATTATTTAGATCACATTTATATAATTACCAGTTTATTCGGTCATTTTGCCACCATTATTACCCCTTTTCCCCTGCTTTCCCCTGTTCCTGACTCAGCTCATCACTCGGAGCGGACTTAAAGTGATGAGCATCACCGTTTTTAGTCGCGTAGACCTCAAAAAGTGGGACTATATTGGGACTATAGATAAAGAATCGAGAGACTTTGGGGACTAGATAATAGATAATATGAGACTACTCATATATTAAAAATTTCATAAATATATTAAATATTATAAATTAAAATCAAAATCATCATTCATATACAGGGTTTATATAGGATAAATAGAGAGTCTCTAGTGAACTATACTGAGACTGGACCGAATTGTTCACTGTTGATTGTGGAAACATCTAATCCTTTACCACTTAAATCATCTTGAATAACTTTCATGAATGGTAATGGACCAATTAAGTAATAATTATAATCATTAATGTTTTCCTTTGTGAAGAATGATAAATCTGAAGTGTTTATACGACGATCATGAACTTTATAGTTTGAACCAGTTGGTAAATTTAATTTAGAATTAGATTCAACACCTTTTGAAATATATTCATTAACTTGTAATAAATTTGGATATTTTGAAACAATTGTTGAAACCCAATCATTGAAAGGTCTTGAAGTTGTATTTGAATTTGAAAGAAACAATTTAACATCATTCCCTCTGCTTAAGAAATATTCAACTAATGAAAGTGAAGGAGTAATACCAATACCACCAACAAAGAAAACAACTGGTTTATTAACTTCTTCAGTACGTTCTTCAATTGATTTCAATGCAGGTTCTAGTAATTTACCATATGGTGAAGTGATTTGTAATTTAAAACCTTCAGAAACATGATTATGAATAAAATTTGATGCAATACCATTTGGAATTTTTCTAATTGAAATTCTATAATGATCTAAACCATGTTCTTGACTGATTAAATCATTATATTCATTACTTAATGAATATTCTCTTGATTGTAAAGATTGTTCATCATCAGTTTCTAATCTAATTGTAATATATTGACCAGGTTGGAATTTTGGTAATTTACCATCATTAGCTTTAATATAAATACTTTTAATTGAATCAGATTCTTCAACAATTTTAAAAACAGTAGCATCTTTAAAACCTAACCAAGCATTTTCAATTTTTAATTCAGTAGCATATCTTTCCTTTTCTAAACCAATTAAAATATTAGCTAAATCAAAATATGCAACTTTCCAAGCTTCAATAAATTCCTCAGTGGCAGCTTCACCAAGCATTTCACTTAAAGTTTTCAAAAGACAAGTACCAACAATATCATATTGTTCTGGAGTAACTTGTAGACCAACATGTTTTTCCACAATTTGTCTAACAAAACCTAATAAAGGAGTTAAATCATTAATATTTTTAGCATAATTAACTAAAGCAAAAGCAAGGATTTTTGGTTGAGATTTTGTCTTTTGATGAGTCTTGTTGAAGAAAGGACGAACTTCTGGATAAGTTTCCAACATGTAAGCATAGAAGTTGGCAGTTAATTCCACACCATTTGATTCTAAGAATGGGATAGAAGCAGTGATGATTTCTTTTTGTTTATCAGTTAAAGGCATTGTGAGTTGTAATTGTAATTGTAATTGTAATTAATACTTTATATATAATACCCAACATTCTAACCAACCATGAGGGAACCACCATCCTTTTATACACTTGAGCCAAATCCATAAATCACAGGATTCACTAATAACATAACGGAGATCCAACTGCCAACACAAAGCATAAGTCACAGATAAATCAGTTGTTCATAAAATTAAGACCGATAACTTACTATGTGGATCACGTGAAGATCTGACCATAAAAGTTTATTATCCGCAAAATTGTGCATTTAGAAAATATTTAAAGTACTTTTTGAATTTTGATTTGAATTTGAGTGAGTTTGATTGGACGGTGAGTGAAGGCTGAAACAGGAACAGTTTGAACAGTTTGGTATTTGCGGGATGTTTGAAGTTTGACACGAACGGTTTTTTGTGTCTTGTAGGTTGTAGGGGTTGTACTATGTAGATTGTAGGTATAGTAAAGAGTTGATGAGCTGGGTATGGTGATAAGAAAAAAATAATAGAGTTGGGCTATCTTATCAGTGTCTCTGTGATGTGTGTTTGAGACTGAGCAGTGAGCATAGCTTTGAATTACTTTACTAACTATGTAGTTAATACAGACTTAGTTAAACTGATCTAACTTCTATCTTGAGCAGTATACATTCTAAACCACTTTATCCTGCATCATCCAATCTCCATGAAATGTCCAGGGAGTACGTTTACTAGTCAAACTGAATATTTGGCATTTATTTGAATGGGGGCAATATATATCAAAAGGCCAGGTCTATCCCAGTATCCCATTTTCAATCACCCACCAAACTTGACACATTTTAGTGTAGAAAAAGTTTTTCATAGACCCATCGCATCTTGGAAAAAAATTAAACCTCGATCAGTTTAAACAATAATACTCATGAAAATAAGCTTCCATTGAACAAGTATACCTCCATACCATTAGGTCACATCTTTGTGTTTTTTCCAGGCTCACGCTTATTATTATGACAATACAACAAAATTCAACATCACAAAGAAGCTTGAAAAGTAACATAAGATCTACAAGAAATCGAATCCATTCAATTCTTTATGATTCAGAATGGATTAAAGAAGTTCAAGAATCTTATAATTTACCATTAATACCCAATGAACGTTGTGGATTATGGTACGTCGCACCTCATTTAAGAAAAGATACAGCTTATTTTAAATCAACAGATGGTCATACAAATGAATGGTCTTTTTCAACAAGAAGATTAAATTTCCATCTCTTGGATTTAATGTTGGAAAATAATGGATTAATTATTGTGGATTCAACAAGAAGAGGTAAAACTATGCCTGATGCTCTTTCTAAAACAATTCCAATTTGGTGTGCTGTTTTGAATTATATCATGTTTGGTTCAAATGAGACAAATAATTGGTGTTTTGTACCACCATCAATCATCTCCAAGAATGAACATAATTCAATTATTAAATTAATTCCAATTTTTGCTAAACAAGTGGAAGAATTAGGTCTTATAACTAAAAATAAATTAATTGAGAAATTTCAAGGGAAATATATAAGACCATTATGGATATATCCTGGATTATCATTACCATTTGAACCACCAATTTTTGAAGATTTCATACCAGTAATTAATTGTGTTGCAAGTTTTAGAGCTGATGATGGGAAAACTACTCTAAGAAAGAAATTAAATGATGAAACATCTGGTATAACAATTGCAGAATATCAATATGTTCAAGGTGCTGCTGATGATCATGAATTATGGTCATTTAATCTTACGCCTGATCTATTATGGCAACATAAAGAAGAATTAGAATTAAATTTACAAATTAAGAATGATGATGAATTGATTGAATATATTCAAGGTTTAAAGTTGGAAAGTTCTTATGAATCATCATCCACTGATGTTGTCTCATTGACTAATGATTTAAGTATTGGTAAAGTTGTTGATGATATTGATCCAAATACATTATTACAATTTGATGTAATCATTTTATTATCCAAGCAATTTAATTTTAAAAATCTAAAAGATGACTCCAAACAAAAAACATATAGATATGAATTATCATCAGATAAAAAAGGTTCAAATGAATTAAGGAAACATGTTGAAACAATCTCCTCCCAGTTCAATGGTAATTCCCTGGTTCTTTGTGAAACTGGTACAGATTTATCACCTGCTGTTGCATTATTACAATTGACAACAAAATTTAATACAATGTGGGAACCAGTATTGGAAAGACCAATAGTTACCAAAAACACTATTAAAAAGCATTTAGCTAAGATTTTAGAGAAAAAGAAAGTTAATCCAAGTAGGGCTACTTTACAGAGTATAAACACATATTTGATGTGAAATAATGAAACTAATGAAACTTATGGAACTTATGAATCAATAAATGAAATATCTCTATACTGCTTTGTAATCACTGACGTAATATTCGCGATTTCTCACCCAAAACTTTTTCGCGCTTTTTCATTTATTTCCTCGAGAAACGTAAATTAAAGGTGAAAAATGACATCAAAAAAGCAGATTTGAAAAGTTTTGGAGAAGAAGTGGTTTTATAAAGTCAAATTAGAAGATAGTTTGAGATATTATTCAGTCATATGTCCATATGAGTTGCATAACGAAAGGAAGTCCATTCAGACTTTTATCAAAGAGAAAATTCTCTATGGTGTTAAACCCAGAATTTGCACATAATACTCATCAAAATCAACATCAAAATCTTCAAGAAGATTTGATCCAATCTAAACATGAACAACTTACAGTGAATCAATTTATTAAACAAACAAATAAATCCCTCCAATTACCTAAATTCACAGAGACAAAGAAAAAATCCATCCCACTTACACCTGAACATATTCAAATTGGTTCACAAATTAGAAATATATTAAATAAAGAAAATAATTTTGATGAATTATTATCAATAATCACTAAAATCTCAGATTCTAGAAGTTATCATATCATACTTGAAGGTTTACAACGTGAAGAAATAACAGTTTTAATTACATCATTAGTTGATGGTCAAGAGGAAAAAATTTATCAATATAATGATTCTAAAATAACACTTGATTTAAATAATAAATATGAAAATATGGAAGGTCTTTATGCTTCATCATATACAATTTCAAAATTTTATTTAGGTTTATTAGCAACAAATTTTGAATTATCAATAACTGAAATTTTTTCCTTATTAAAATTAGAATCAAATAATTATAGATATGATCGTGCTGCAGAATTAATACAATATCTTGATAGGAAATCAAAATCTAAAAATTCCATCAAGACTTCTAAATATTGGAATTATAAATTAAAAGTTCTTGGGAATGCAAATCCTGGGTTTTGGACTGTTTTAAATAAAGATCGTAATAAAGTTAGATTATCCAAAAGAGCTTTGAAACAAGATTTTGAAAAAATGTTAAGTTTTGGTGTATTAATGAATCAATTATCTCAAGAGATTGGTTATATAGTACCGAATTTAGAAACTCATGGATTGATTATAGCAAGTGCTGGTAGAGATAATCAATTGGAATTAGTGGAAAATCAAATATTAAATCTTTGGGGTATTGGTATTGATAATATTGATTCTAAAAATTTAGTTGATTCAAATTCTTTAATTTATCCAGATTATAATTTATTAAAAAGTATAATTGCTGCATTTGCTGTTAATAATGAATTTGAAATTGCTATAAAATATATTACAAATTTCCAATCAGTTTATAACATTGATTTATCCAAAAAATTATTTTGGAAAGAATTATTTAATTGGGCTGAAGCAACATTAAGTAAAGATGATGAAAGTTATAAAACCACTATGGAATCAATTTGGAAATTAATGGAAACAAATTCACCAAATTTCAATGTTGTTATGGTTCAAAAAAGATCACAATTTTTGGAAGAACAAGGAAGATTAAACGATTTAATTGAATTAATCTTACATAGTAAAAAAGAAATTTCTAAATTTTATGAACCATTAAAATTAGAAAAGGGTAAAATATTATTGAAAGAAATTTATCAAAAAATTTGTGTTATGACATTAGCAGAAACTAAAGAAGAATCAATTGATTTAATTAAATTATCCAAAACTATATCATTAGATAAATCTTCTCGTGATCAATTAAGTGAAATCTATAAACTGGAGTTAAGTAAAGCATTAGAAAATCGTAGAAGATTTGAACAATTACAAGAAGAATATGATGAAGAGGATGATGAGAATTCATTATGGTGAGAATATATATAGACCTCTTTTATAGAACAAAACACATTAATCTATATTTATATGCATATAATTATATTTTGATTTTTTGTAACTCTATTGAATTTGTATCAATTCATTTGAATTACTATATTTACTAACTATTAACCAACCCCATCTAAACCAAACCATTTGAGAATGATGAGCATTTGTCATTGCTGCAATACCTAATATAGAAGAAGGTAAATCAGCAAATATGTGAACATTTTGGTATTGTTCATGATGTAGTTTCCTCAAGTATTCAATTGGTAAATAAATATCTAATCCATGAGGTTTTAATTGATCTTCCACAATATGTGCAATAAGACTTATTATTCTTAATAGTAATTCAATATTTGTATAAATAGTTGCTGAATATTTTTCCAAAAAGTTCCAGGTCTTTAAGGAAAAGACTGATTTATTGGTTTTCAAAGAACCATAATATAATGATTTATGATTTGGATGATTTGATATACCAAATTCATCAAATGTTAATACAACATCTGTTTTCTCCAAAATATATTCAGCAACTTTATCAGAATCCCAAGTTATATTCATTGAATCTTTAAAACTATTTTCATCATTAACAATTTCATAATCATGAATCCCTAAGATCTGAAAACTTCTCTCTAATTCTTTTTGTCTTACAGGGCCTAAACCTTGATCATTACCGATTGAAAGACAAGTAGCTGAAATGGTATTATTATGACGAGCTTTACTCAACTCAACCAAAGTTGGTGCAAAGAACATAACTTCATCATCCGGATGGGCAATCAATAGTTGTATATGTTTATTTTGAAGGGCTTCAGGTATTTTGTTTAATTTGAATGAAGTATCTAATTCTTGAATTGATGTAGTAAGAATAGCCCAAAACAAAAAAGATGTGAATAAAAGCAGTACGATCCCCTTTGCCTTTCTTAAAAAATAGCTACCCATGGCTTGTAATATTGATCTGGTGATTCTTTTGGGTTTGTTGATTTCAGTGGAGAAAGACGTTGAAGTTGACGTAAAAGGTGACGTTTTGGATTTGATCTCGATATTGACATTTTTTGGCATCGGTGTTTCTTACAAAAATGGAATGATTTGCGGAATGATTTTAGCGAAGAAATATTTGTTTTAAAGAAATGTGAGTTTTGTATGTTCAGGTTGTCAGGAATTTAGGGCTTTTAAGATATTTATATAATCATTTTGGTTGTGTCATATTGAAGTCGTTGCTGTTTTAAGCACAGGCTGTTCGTTTACTATTTTTAGTTGTTCATGTTTGCGATACTTCCGATGAGAATACCAATATTGTGTACATTATGCTCAAAATTTCATATCATTCATTAAAAAGTATTATATAAGTATCACATATATATATATAAAGGGGTTTGACCACTATTAGCCTATTTCCCCCAGATCCAATTGGATAATTTACTATCATTATTATCTGAAATGGTCTCAATAGTACCAGCTTGACCATCTTTAGGAATTAATCTTTTAAACTTCTTATTTTCAGATTTCCCATCTTTAAAATAATTACTAATTTCAGTGATTTCTTCACCATCACCATTTGGTAAAGTTCTAAAAGAAACTGATTTACTACTGCTTATGATATCATGTTCACCATTTTCAAATGAAATATCTTTAGCATAACCATTATAAATATCCTGGATGTTTTCTCTTTGTCTTGAAATTTTTTGTTCTTCATCTTTTTGTCTAATCAATTGTTTCATTTGTGATTTCCATCCTAAAAATCCAGTATAATCATTAAAAAATAATCCATATTTATTTGATTTATCTTCTAAAACATCTTCTTTACTCAAGACACGATCACCATTTAAAGTACCCTTTGGGAATAAACATCTCCACCAACCTTTATCATCCCAAACGGATAAACCATCTTTATCTAGACATTTTTGATATAATTGTGCACTTGGAGTTGGATAGGCTTTTAAACCTGTGGCAAATCTTTCTTCACCAAAACCTTTAGTTATACCACCCAATAATTCATTAACATTTTGATTGAATGGGAAATCACCACTTCCAAATACTTCTTTAAGACCACCAAGATCCAAAACATTACCTAATGGTGAAATGATTTGATTATTCAAGAAATCATTAACAATGGCAATATCATCATTTGAAGCAAAACGATTATTGATTGTTTGTTCCACTTGTGTGGTTGTGTAGTCCTTGTCTTCTTGAGAATTACTAAAGATACCCATCTTCGAATAGCAAGTTTTGTATTTGATTCAATAGAACAACCAGACAATGCAAATGAAAAAGGGATGTTTTTTGCCTTCTATATATAATTTTAGTCTTAATACTTTTTAGAACATGCTAGAAAAGCTCATCGGTTGAGCCACGAATTCTGGATAAAATGGAGCTCAAAATCAAAGTCAAAATCAAAGTCAAAATGAACAAGATATATTTATGCTTGATTCTCTAAGCTACAGATTATCAATGTTTATATCATGTTCATATCATTCATAAAAAATGCAATAAATTAAATTAAATCCCAAAAACCTGATTGATGTTAACCCATAATTCAACCTTCCAATTTAGAAAAATCAAAATCAAAACTACCACCACATCCACAACTTGAAGTGGTATAAGGACTATCAACAACTTTAAACATACTACCAATCAATTCTTTGGTATAATCAATTTTACTTTCTCTCAAAATATTTAAAGAACTTTCATCAATGATTAATTTTGCTCCATTTTTTTCAAATATACAATCATCTTCAGTCTTGGTTGTTGTATCAGATAATTGTAAGTTATATTGAAATCCATGACAACCACCACTTTCAACATTCACTCTAAGTGCAACTTCTGGATTTGATTCTTCTTTAACAATTTGTTGTAATCTTTCCACTGCACGATCTGTTAAATCCATAGAGAGTAGTTTCCCTTCATCTGTGTATTTCTTATTGATTATGTTCATTTTAGCTGGAGCATCTTGATTCAAAAAACTTCTTGTTGTGTTACCTAATGATGTTGGAGCTCTTTTGTTTGTAACTTCATTTGTTACATTTGATGTTGAATATTTTTGGAAAAGATGTGTTGGATAGAGCACAGCTGTAGAGCTTCTCAGTATTGTTTGACTTGCTTGTCTTGTAACTCTTGGTAATACTCTTGTCACTAGCATGGTTTGTGTTGAAAGAATATGTATATCTCAGTTTCTTTAGTTATGATGTAGTTAGTAATAAGGATTGATTTCCTGCTTTTTGTAATCCGTAATCGATTTTTGAACATTTTGAGATCCCTCGAATTCCGACTTTTAGTTTTCGCGGGTTTTGTATGGAAGTCCGTGACCGCAGTCAGATGACTCAGTTGAATTACGAGGGCTTGATAATGGCCATACAGAAGATGGTTTTTACAAATTAATTGAATATTTTTTTTCAAATTCATTTAAAATGATTTTTGTATTTCGTTAAATATTCGTTAATTAGTTTGAGGTTTAGCTCTTTGATTTCGTCCTTTTGTTTTGGAACCAGTTTTTCCTTTTTTTGGTTTTGAAGCAGTAACTTCTTGGGGGTCATCTTCAATTTCTAAAGCATCAGATTTTGATGATCCTGCACTTGGTTTCTTCTTTCCCTGTTGAGATATTCTTCTATTTGCTGGTCTATTTGGTTCTCCATCCAATTCAACAACTTCTTTCTCTTTTGTAATATCATCATTGATTGGTGATTTGGGTGTTTCAGGTTCTTTTGATTTATTTTTCATTAATCTTCTATTTAGTCTCTCAGCTCTTAATTGCTCTTGTGTTGGCTCAGGAGCTGGTAATTCTTCAACTTCTGACAGTGATGATGAATATCCATCATCCTCGATATATGATATGTTTCTAAATCCTGATAAACGATTTTCTTTCAAGTTTGGATAATTCTCTTCCACTGTTTCTATACCAGTTTTCAGGTCATCAACATTAATAGAATCTTCTTCAGATGGAACTTTTTCATTTTGCTTTTCTTTCAAATCTTCATCTTCCTCATTATCATGGACCATTTCCACATCTGAGTCATTACCCCTATCATCTCCAAAGATCCTTCCCATAACTCTTTTTGATCTTCTCCTTGTTGTTGTATAATTCTGATCTCCATCGTTTGAAGTAGTAGCTCCAGGTTCTGGATTTATAATTGTCTCCTTCATTTCAACATCATCATTATCATCATCTCTATCTTGTGTTTGTTCCTTCTTTCTTTGATCTGAGGCAATAGAAAATTCATCTTCATCGATCAATTCCTGACTAAATTGCACTGGTGGAGAAGATGTTGGTTTATCAGATTTGATATGTTGACTTGGTTCTGGTGTAAGAGCTTCAGGCACTGGTGTTTCTGGAATTGGTGTAGATGTAATCTCTTGAGGTGTAACTGATCCAGAATTTAAAGGCTCTGTGGAATGAATTTTGATTAAACTTTCATCATGTATATCGCGTTTTTGTGCATCCTCTTGTGTATCTATATTTTCAAGATCTTGTTCTGATTTCAAATTATTTGATTCTTTGGAATTTTCATTTCCTTCATCTTCAGAATTTTCAATTGAATCATGATCTTTTGAACTTCTTAATATTTGTGATGACTTATCTTTAGAATAATTGAAAGTAAACATTGTTTTTGGTTTCCTATTTTCATTTTCATCGTCACTAGAGAAAAATCTCTCTTGATCGTTGTTATTTTTCACCTTTGGTTCTTGAACTCTAGAAATTTCTTCATCTCCAACCTTATTATAATCAGCCTGTGTGATCTCATGATACGAATCAGGATTATCATCACTCACTGGAGTTTGTTCTTTACTTAGTTTTGAAGTTGAAGATTTGGATGCCCCGTTAGGTCCAACTTTTGATGTGAAACTTGCTGAATTTTTATCATTCTCTTTTCTCGTCATTTCTTGTGAATCTTCATCATCTTCTTTGCCTTCAGTATTCACTTTACCATCTGGGTCAATCTCATTTTCATCCTTTTTATCTTGGTTTCGTGGAGCCTCTGGTGTTTGATCATTATCTTGCGTATCTTCTGTAGCTTCAGTTGAATCATTATTTTTATTCTTACCATCATGAAATTCTTCAGCATCAATATAAACAATATCATCATCATCATCTGGTACTTGCTCGGGTTCATCATTTTCAGAATCATCTTCACGTGGTGCTTGTTCACTTTGTAATTGTTTCAAAGTTTTCCTTAATCTTTCTCTCATCTCTTCACGATCTTTTCTCTTGAAAAATTGAGAAAGTTCAAATGTTTTATGATCTGGTCTATTCCAGAAATTCAAACAACGATCAGGATTTTCTAAAAATATGAAAACATTATAAATAACATGAACACCACAATCATTAAAATTTGGTTGTTTTGGGACTGGTGAAGTTCTAAGCTCAATTCTTTTAGGATCAACATCAATCTGAAATTTATCTTTTGCATAATTCACAATAAAATTTTGGAAAGTTTTTAATATATTTTTATGTTCTTGTTTTAATGAATCAAAAACATAAATTTTACAAATGGAATGTTTATCATGTTTCTGTAAAACTTTATCAAAATCAACTATGATTGAACAATACCAATGTAAATTTTCATTGATGGGTACAATGATATATTTGATGGAACTGAAATCAATTTTTGAAACCCATCTCTTGATATTATCATAATTATTAATACTATCTGATAACTTCGAAAAGAAAAAAGTTGTAAAGACATGTAATTCTTCACTTTTAACACGATCTTGATCAATGGCTTGTTCTGCAAAATATTTGATGAAAAAGTCAATCATTGTATCATTGATCCATTGACTCTTATAAAGACATTGAAAATCTAAATTCTTGATCTTATAATATGAATTATCTTTAAATATATAAACCAATGATGGCTTGAAAACTTCTCTTGGTCCTCTGTTGGCTCTTCTTGGCCTTGTTACTGATAATCCATCGTCAATTGTTATTGGATGACGTAAAGAGGTAGGTTCAGGAGAGTTTGATCCTCCCTCTGTTCTTGTAACTGATCTTGTCAAACGAGCTGAACCTAGATCTGGAGCATAAAATCGGGTAGGAGTTGCTGGTGAGGATATACCTATTGGGTTTGATGATTTCTCCTTCGCTGATTTGGGTAAATTGATTCTTGATGCTGGTTTCTTGATACCTTGTGGTCTGTTTTTGTTTAGTGAATTGAAGTTCTTCCCAGATAAATTATTTCTTGAGCCTTGTTGACTATTAGAGTTCCCTAGAATTTTACATAGGTTCAGGTAATGATATGAGCTTAATTTTCGTGCAAATTCCATGTTTTTCAACTCGAATGATCCAATATCATTCAGCCTTTGTTTTCTTTTGAGTGTATTCCAAACTTTTAGGAAGTTCTTATTGTGATTAAAGCCAAGATATAGTAATATACTTCTGCACTGCAGCTCTTTTTCACCATATTTGACATCGTCTTTGAAAATGAACATAGTTTTTGTCTCTGTGATTAAAACTTCAGTGACCAATTGTGAGGGATTGATATTTAAAACTTCCTCGCCATCATTCTCGAGTACCATTTTCTTGAAATCTGTACTCATCAGAAATTTGGGGCTTTGACTATATGATACTTCATTGTCACCCATTTTTACTTCAGTTGGAGAAGACAGTATCAAATCAAATAATGTAATATCAACTTGTGCATCAAAATCCTCCAATCTTAAAATCCTTCTTCGTACTTCAACATCGTTATCTCCATTACCAGATAATACTAATTGATTTTTTGGGTTATCAAAAGGTGTCACTAATTTATATAGGGGAATCTCCTGAAAATGATTATGAGTAAACTTGTTTTTGATTTTATTTTTATTTCCCAATGGTTTTGATGCAGTATATTCATTCATTAGTTTCTTTTTCTTCTTCTCTGGCGTGTCGCCCAACATCAAGTGTTTATCAGAGGGTATGAGTGGACTTGAACTCCTTAGGGTGCTGGGGCTTTCCTTCTTCAACTTCTTTGTGCTAAGAAAATATCCTTTGTTAGTAAATCATCACTTTAAAACAGTTACACCATCTAAAGGTACATACCCTAAATCATTTCGCGGTTGGAACCCGCCATCACTCTTTCTCTTCGCTTTTTTGAATATAGTACTCATTTATTTTGTATTGTGTCAAAATGTACTCAAAAGGTCTATCAGCAGTCCAATTCTTCAATGTAACTTTGGATCACAGTGTTTATAAACTTCTATGGTCTTTTGATAATTAAACGTATAAGCGTGAGATTTCAAAAAAAAACAATCATGAGAAAAAAAACCGCGATGTTCGCTCTGTCACGAAGCAAGTGTCAGTAGAGCCATAATATCAGGACTACAAAATTCAATAAATTAACATGAAAACAAATGTTTATATAAATGCAAATGTTAAGAAGGTGAGCTCGATGTTTAATAGGATTTTCAGCTTATTATAAGCACAAAAAGGTAACTGAAGATACTTCCAGCTGCCAATCCCAAACTCAAGAAAATGGTGGTGAATCCACCAGCTGCTTCTTTCTGCTCATCATCCACATAGTTGGCAACATTCATGAAACAACAACTTAAGTTGTGACCATTAGTGAAACCAAAAGTGAATTGTAACAGTATATAGAATAAGTCTGAGTCAACTATTGGATTTCCCTTATTTTTGGATAAATTGCAAAAAAAGAATAAAGGAACATTGACAAACCTAAGAACTGAATATAACAGTAATTTCCGATCTGATGATATCACAAATTGTGGATATGCACAGACCATACGCCCAGCTAGATCACCTAGGTTCCATACAAGGAAAATGAATGGAATATAAATGTTATCTGATGTTAGTTTCCCCCAATTTGGATTGACTGATGTTATATTTGATGCAAACACTGGAAAAACTAAAGTAATGACAAATATTGTGAAAATGGAAGAGACAATGAATTTTAATTTATCAAATAAAACTGCAAATGGAACATATTCAGAAGGTTGTTGTTGTGATGAGATTGGTGATTCATGTTCAATATCAGTTCCAAGATCATCTTTATATCTGTTTGTAATTAATAATAAAAGAATTGAAATTAAGGTTATGATTGAAGTTGCAACAAAATATATAACAATACCTCCATTTGAATCATCTGATTTACTTGGATATAATAAATTTGATAACATTAATGCAATTGATGGTAAAACACCGGCAATTGCTTGACCAACCATCACAGCTTGTGCATAAATTGGACCCAATACATTAACAATAGCCATACAACCATTTTGTTGGAAGCATGTACCTACTGAACTTAATAAAATTAACAACATGACAAAAGTGAAATAACTTCCACTGTTTAAAGTTGGCCAAAAAAGTTCAATTAAAGATAGTATAATGAAAATACTAAAATTTATCAAACATCCTAATTTAATTCTATTAACAAAATTTGCAAATTGTTTTGTTGATAAATAACTATTCAATGCAAAACTTGTTAATGTAGATACAGTCATCATAGTTGAGCTGTAATTATTACTTAAATTTGAACCAGCTCCAAATTTCTTAATAAAATAAACAGATGCTGATAGAAAACAATTCCATGGCCATAAAATTGATATATCAATACTTAAAAATGTGAAATAACGCAATTGAGCTAGTGATAATTGGAATCTTCCATCATAAAAACTAAAAATAACAGTATGATCAGATGGTGAACTTGATATTATTCTTTGAGCTGATAAATTCAAATGTTCTTGAGATTCATAACGACCTAATGATTCATATTCAACTGGCTCATCTGAAAATTTCTTGGGCATATTGATCTTGATATTGACCTTTGAAAATTTTGAGACTTAATGAGTGATCTAATTAGAAGAGGCAAAAGGATGGATGATTTAAAATGCTAAAGGCATTCATTCCAAGGTACGCGACCTCTTATCTATTGTTTTTTCGCTGAGAAAGCGTGCAACACATCAGAACACCACATGTTAGACATTATATAATACATGAAATTCGTAACTTCTTATTTCAAACGAGCCATTCACATATTCAAATCGAAAGTCTTAATAAATCATGGATTGGTCACTTGATATTATATCATGAACTAGTCACTAACTTCTTTCGAACTTAGTGCTCTTAAATACATGAATATCTCAATCAGCAATTATCTGCTTATGTAATCATATTTAGCATCTGATATTATTGAATTACGTTCAATCAATAATAACTTGTATCTTATCTTCAAAAAAAGTTTGAAAAACAATTCTTTTATTAAATAGAACCTTTGTGATCCACTGATGCACATATAACGGAAATTTTGTTTTTTTTGCTGGGAGTTTTACTATGGGAAAAAAAATATATGGCTTACGTAACGAATGTTACAGAATCGAAAAAAAATCGATACTTCAAAGGTATCGATTTGAAAAATATCCCAAAAATTTCGAGTCTTCCCAGCCAAAACACCTGGACACCACCTCAGAATCAAAGACCTTAATTTCTGACCTTAGCCCAGGCCTCTCGTAAAATATATGCATGCAGCCCAATTGGTAATACATATCAAAAGCAATATAGATCGCTCGTTTGTAGCATAATGCAGTTCTAAATTTGGAATTATAAAATAGAAATTCGTTGGAAATATTACGCGTTTTAAAATTTTAAATTTGGCTCGATTTGGCGTTTATTTTGGGTAATTTATAAAATTGGATTATATAATTCTGTATAGTGTGATTATGTAATCTAGACCATAAAAATAATTATCAGCAAAAAAACTAATTAACAAACACATCAAATTGAATCATGAGCAACGATAACGGATCAAGCAGCTAAACAATCCAAATTCAAATCC
>NW_011887552.1:0-73727 GCF_000313485.1 Hansenula ciferrii | reverse complement strand
GGTGATATTGAAATTTATAATTTATATTTAATATAGGCCATGATCTTTATTATATATAGTGCGCAGCTATACAATATTTAAATTAACATCGATCTACGGAACTACAGACAGCTATTATAATCTTATTACTTCATTAATGCTACCCTCTGTAAATATTTGTTTCAAATCTATATTGTGATTGTGATGTTGTTACACTCATTTTCTGCTCTGTTTATGTAACTTTTATGTTAGATTTATTAAATGTGTATATATACGTACTTGCCCACGATTTCGAATAGCTGTCCAGATGATGCATAAAAAATCTTGATTCTTGAATATACG
Organism: Hansenula ciferrii; assembly: GCF_000313485.1. Taxonomy (NCBI): domain Eukaryota; kingdom Fungi; phylum Ascomycota; class Saccharomycetes; order Phaffomycetales; family Wickerhamomycetaceae; genus Hansenula; species Hansenula ciferrii. The sequence goes on along the minus strand of NW_011887552.1, from coordinate 73,406 downwards.
TCTCTGCAAGAGAAGAAATAGAATAAAGAATGGTGCATTTGTGTAACTTGAGTCTTGACTTGTTTAGCTGAGAATCGGGAATGGGATAGCCTAATTCGCGAAGGCACAGATCAAAAAAAGAAACATACCTACATTAGCACACAGCTAGGCTAGAAAGACCGCAGGAGAGCCTTGAACTGCATGCGAGCTGGAGGCTCAGACTATGAAGGCTCAAATTAAAGCCTAGCTCAGATCACAATGCAGTGATGCAAACAAATTTATATCTACTGGAAAAAGCAAAGACAAGCTGTGACAGATACTGACATTAATGTAGATCTGGATTGCATCCTTGGAAACAAAAAATGTGCAACTGCAGATACATTTGATACAAACTTCAACGATATTGGAGTGAAGCTGGCCCATCCCATGGCTACACCGTACAAATTACAATGCTATATATACGTCGTTTAAATTTACAGCTTAGAAGTTGGTAAAAGAGAAGTGTAAGCCGGAAATTTGCTTTAGAGCATCATTTTGTTTATTTGCTGTCAGCTAATTTCTCATATGAGGTCTCAAAAGCGTATTTTTAAAAGGTAATTAAAGCGATGTTGCATTTTGATGGACTAAAATTGATTCGTTAATGGTAGTTTGAGCTCCACATTTTTTCCGGCTGGTGGCAGGTCGCGACTCGCGAATCGCGATAACTAGGGCTTAAGTTTAACTAAATCATGATAGATATTCAAATTTCATAGTATAAATAAAGTGTGTAATTCATCTCGGCTCTCCAGAATTACTTAATTATCTTAAATTAGGCCAGCTATTTGAACATATTTGATACCCATTGGTACACTGCATCAAAAATAAAAATTCCGCCAAAATTTTCATATATTCTACGTTATAACTCCTAGCTAGTCATGAGTCATGAGCTTATGCTAGCTAGGTTGCGTTTTCAGATTGCCAATTCCAGATCATACGTGTATTGAGTCGAGTTATACGGACACAAATATACTAATATTTATTTAATTAACATATAATTAGAATCTGAGGTTATATTACGTCTTACACCGCAGAGTCCATGGACTGGCCGAGTGCTTCTGGCTTCTGACAATTATGGCTGGAAGTTGGCTTTAAATTGACAATTATGTATAACCTAGTGCAAAATTACAGCTACAGTTTATACGTCGCGTAATTAATATATATTATTGATTAATATATTTTATAAATGTTAACTATATGTGATCAATTTCATATATATTAAATAGATCATAATATATGATGTCCACACATCTTCTAGTTCCAATATTAATTATAGCATATATTAAGTGTATTCTTGCTGATTAGCTATTACTCATGTGATTCCATGTGATATTGGTCGAGGCCTTGTTATATATATATAATATATATATTGTGCTCTAAAACGTCGTCGACTTCGCGTTAATTATTCTGATATAATGTGCGTACCTATATTTATATATATATATAGTCAGCTAGCTGACCAGAAGTCAAAATTAATTACTTCATCTAATCGACCAGCAATTAATTATATCTTGAATAGTTATATAATAGCTAATTATATAACAATATTGGAGCTTTGGATTTTTCAAATCGATTCATGAACATCGCTCGAAAACGGAATTTATCAGCTTATGCGAGCCAGTTAGTGAGACGGTGAAAATCGCGTGAAGATAAGCTCGACTATCGATGTACTGAATTCTAATTAGTATAAGTATTAAGGACTCTGAAGTTTCAACAGCTAAGCTGCTGAGGTTCACGAAGTTATCCAAATTAGCTGCCATATGATCCATGTTATAAATATACGAGCTGGGAGCTGATAGAGAATTAATGATAATGCAGTTGTATATTAACTGGATTGAAGTGTATAATATAAATATTGAATTTTATATCGATTATACACGTGAAGCACACCTTCAAGCGCTACTGTGTATATAACGATATAACGTACAGGTTAGAACTTATAACTTATAACATATGTTTAATCCCTCATATAAACTAATTTTTAAGCTAGCTGGTATATTATTCAATTATGTTCGCGTCATATGATCGATCAATTATAATATAGATCAGACGCTATAAATTTCAAATTATTAAATGGCCAGCGTATTAGAACGGTCGGCAGCTAGCCATTATCGCTCCATTACGATACTAAAGTGACGCTAGATAAATTCTAATTTATATCTTAATTTGTGGTTTAGGTGGTTATTATTCTTTTAAATCTTTATCCTTTCAAATTTTCAATGAAACTCAACAAGAGTTAAAAGACCGCGTTAAAACTGAAGAGTCAAGAGTCAAGAGTCAAGACTCATTTTCCCGACAAGTACACCAGCAGTTTAGAAGCTAAAAGAACTAATTAGGACAGTTTTAAGCCGGATGTTGCTTCCATGCAGGTGGTTAAGGTATCCAGCGACCGATATGCAAACGCTAAATGCAGGACTTAGAACCTAGCCTCATTATAGAGGGGGCGCTAATGAGACCAGCCTCCCACAGCTAGTACTACTAGTCTGAATTTTGAGCTAGTACATGATGCAGTCGATGTACTCAGAACGGTGACATCAGCGCTAAACGCAAGCGAAGTACATTTTTTAGTTTTAGTAGAAGTATTTAGAATTTAACTGACGTTGTGGTTCCATAATATTGTATATATCATATACGTAGGTAATTGTCTTAATCATCGACCAGTGACTACGACCGTAGGTTACCATTGGCTAATCACTATAGCTGAGTGACGAGTCCACAGACAGCTATTTAGTACTATCACGTCGACGTTAGCTAAATTAGTATCATGGTTATTGCAAGGGCAGCTAGCTGCTAAAATTCCATGCCTAGTACATTTAAACAATATCATGTGTGCAACTGCAATATCAATATTATATATACTAGCTGTATATATTGTTATTAATATAATATGATATATTAATTATTATATTATATTTATAATTTATAGATAGATGTGTATACACACGTATAATTATAATAATATATATATATAGCTGCATAGATGTATAATATCATGTATTATATTAGACTGGCAATTGACCATGGCTAGTGCTAGAGAATGTTGTGTACAGATAATATATATTGATGAGCCCGAGCCATGATCAATTTTAGCCTCAAGTACTAGCTGCCACAACTCACTGACTCACTGGGTTTTAAATTTAAATTACAATACTTTACTAGTACGAGCTATATCTGACATAAACTATGAAGGACATACTTTCCGCAACTTTTCAGCAGAACGATTGCACAAGCTCCGTTGTCGACGTTCAATAATTCAGATCGAGTGGACTAAAGTATAATTTATTTATCACTTAATAAAACGCACATTAATAGGCCTTCTTACAGCTGCTGAATTATCCTGATTTATCTATTTCGGAGAAACATTCACGCAAAATGACATATTTTGACATTAATCATGGTTTCATTTCCCCAGGGGTCAGCTAGTACTTGAGCAATATGAGCAGTGAGCAGTCCTGACTCCTAACTAGCACCAACTTCAAAGTATAAGTAGCTGAGAGCTTCGTAGTACGCATCATTATTGTGGTTCTAGGTAATATATTGAAAGGCATGTTTATTCGATAGCGTAGCGTAAACCAATAATATTGTACTTAGATATTAATTAGCTTGAATTTATATTTTGTCTATAAGTACCATGTTATATCGATATCTAGATAGTTTACTATCGGCTGATATATATTTAAATTATATAATATTATTAAATTATATCATGACTAGCTGTGAGTGCCAATAGTTCTCCCATGAAAATCAAGCTGTACTTTATATAATTAGGAGCCTCACAATATATTATGCCATAATACTATACATGTATAAAATCATATAAAATTTGTGTGTGGTTAATCAAACATCTACTTGCTCCTATTATATTATATAATATACACTAGTGAAAGCTGCCGACGTGTATATACCACTTACATAAGTCGTTATATATATATATAGCATGATTTATATATATATTCTCGAAGCTAATATATTTTATACAAGCAGATCAGCCATGATATTAGGAATATGGATCATATTTAATATGGGTTACATTAATTTTGCAGCATATTGATGATATATATGTTGATGTTGATGTTTCTATTATTGCCGTTGCGCTGGTCACTATATAATAATATATATATAGCTTTAAGTTTACTGCGTATTGAAGAAATCCTGGTATGCTATAAATGAACCGAGATTAGACTACATGATGCTTATAAAAATATTTGTTATACTTAATATACGTAACGTCTAATACTGTAGCTTGGGCCCTGTAGGTACTTTCATACAACTTGCAAGTGCAAAAGAGAAGTTAAAAACGGTGAACTATCGGGATTTCACTTCCAAAAGAAATTTTCGAGCATTTTAATTAAATATTGACATGAAAAGATACGTGAGCTCTGTAGAACGTAGATACTACCTATTACAGATAGCTGGTGAGCACTGAGTAGAGCCACAAAAACACAACGCGTAGATTGACAAATGCTCGTCGATCATCATTTTGCTGTCTAAACTTTAAAAGTACCCACTAAGGCCGTAGACGTGACGATCTCATGTTGGAAATCATCCACTTATGGAAGTTCGTAAAGAAGACTTCAAATCGCAAATTAGCATCGAAAAAACCAATATTCCCTACAGGCTACGAACCATAATTTGTTTGGCTTCACTAAAAGTGTTCACTAGACAACCGAGTTGGGAAGAAGAATGTGAAGATAATCGCGAAAACTTGGATTATTCTCCCGGGTCAAGACTCAAGTTATATAAGTCGACGTCTGTGATTGCTTTAAATTTTGATATATTTAAGCTATTTTAATCTCCAGATAATTATTTGTTTCGAACATCAAGCAGCATAAAACCTTATTTAATACAACGTACTACAATCCTTATTTCTTTGAACATCTTAATTGGTACTTACAACTTTTCAAAGTTAAAACAATAAGTTCTGGCGGTAATTTGAAGCTTCTATACAGCAAGCTTGTATGCAAGAGAAGCTTTCGGGGCATTCAGAGGCTCAGAGCTATGCATGAGGCTTTGAGTCTGAGCCCATGAGGCTCTGGTACTTTGCACAGTGACCTAGTGGGCTAGGGATATTAGACAATCCAGTGCAGCTCTCATAAGATTTACCCGGATTACTGTAAGTAATCTTTGTTTTATTTTACCGCTTTAGGCTCCATCATATAATATACGCTGAAGTCTTTTAGCCTATGCATATTGAGTGCAAGCCCGAGACCGCTGAGCCCAGAGGCCCTGTTTAGTTCATATTATGCATCCTCATTGCCCTTCTCTTAACATCTTCATCTGCATGATTGTAGTGAAGATCAGCGCTTTTTGACCCTGAGCCCCGAATGTGCCATAGCTAAAGTCTAAGGCCCTTGCACCTCGGGTGCTTTTTTGGTGGTAAAATAAGGTTTAAGCTTGCATCTTTAGCTATGTTGAGGCTCAATATGCTGCAGATGTCGCTGGCAGGCCTTCCCTAAATGCAATGCTTAGGTTTAAACTTTCCAAGCCATTGATTTTCACTTGCAGTTTTTCTGAAGTACAGAACCTACCAAAACTAAATGTAAATTGCAACAACATGTATGAACCAAAGCCAAAATTTAAAATTAAAAAAAAAAGCACACTGAGGTTGTTACGTATTTTCTTTGACTGGAGCTTTGAGCATTGATTAAAAGAAGGTCAATTATATAAATAATCATCATCACCCATTGATTGACAAAGTTGTTCTTCGTTGAGTTATCATCATCATTACCAACGTTGATTAAATACATCGTGAATATTAAACACACCACAACATTCACATCAGCATATCATTTGTTCACCACGTCAAGTTCTTTTACAACAAGTTCTTTTACATATTTTACACAGTCATACTTAACATAGATTGACCCGTGTTTTAAGGATCATTATCAAACAATATAAAGCAGGGGATAGAAGGATTTCGTTACATTCTTTCTACAACCACCAATCAAACACAGATACTCATTTCATTAATTATCAAGCTGTCAGAATTACACCATTTTTTCTTGACAAGATTGTCTTTCAGATTATTCCTCAGAAATACCAAGTATAAAGAAAGGTCAAACAGAGGGTAAAGAAACACATACACAAGCAAAGTTGTTTCTATTATTCATTGAGCCATCGTCACATCATCACACAACTACATGCAACATCATAAAAAAATGACTTCAGTTGAGGATTATCCATATTCACAAACAATCTTCAAAACATCAAACCCTCCTACAGGAGACTTAGGTTTTGAATTTCCAAGTACAAACAATACATTAGAATATTTCAATTTTCAACATTCACAACCATTAGTTGATAACAGTACCCCATCATTGGGTATCCATGATTCAGCATTAGCCAGTATGGTTCCATTAAATTCAGGTGATTATTCAAACTTCAATCAAGTTCAACCACATGCTTTGTTATCAAGTGCAAGTTATTTAGGGTTAGACAATTCACAAATGACACCTTCATTGGATCCATTAAGTTCTGTTGACACAACTACATCTACATCTACATCAACATCAAACTTGACACCTTTTGATCAAAATTCCCAAATTCCATCATCCGCTACCACTTCAAACTTTCCAACATCTGTTTTTGTTTCAGAAGAATCAGTTTTCCCTCCAGTTGATGCCTTTGCACCACCAAGTATAGGTGCTCAACAACAACAAATGCCACAACCTCAATATCAATTACACCAACAAAGTACACCTCAATTTCAACAACCAGCTTTCTATCCACAACAATCCAACTTTATTCCTCAACAACAATTACAACAACCACAACATTTCCAAAGATCTAGATATTTAAGTGAACCAAACATCATGACTGCAACTAATAATGATTCACCATTTTCTTTATCTCCACAATCAATTACATTTGGATCATCACATGAACAAGCATCAAACTCAAACACAACATTTTATGAATCTGATTCAAACTTGAATAATCCATTATATCCAAGATATAGAGTTATTAGAGGTATTTCATCAGGTGGATCAGCTACAAAACCACCAAGAATCATGACTAGTGCTAATCATCATTATACACCAGTTAACTTAGATATATTAGATGCTAATTTAGAGGAATGCTGTTATCCAAATTGGGATGAAGAAGAAAAATTTGATAAAAGAAGAATTATTAGAGTTGAACGTTATCAAGTTGGATCCAAGATTGTTGCACAATTTTCCATTGTTGGGTCTGCAAAAGAAAACCCAACTCCAAAGAAATCTGAACCAGGTGTTGATGTTGTTGAAGTTTCTTGTTTAGAATGTTACACTAAATCAAGTGAGGATACAGATGCTGAAGAAGATGCTGGATTCACCAATGGATTTGAAAATGATGAAGCAAGAAAGAATTTCTACATCACTAGTGTTGAAGTTATCAAGATTGTTGAATTGTTAATTGGTACTGAAGTTCAAGACCCAGCTGAGCGTCGTCGTGAAAGAGGTCGTATTAGATCAAATTTGGTTCCTTTCTGGTCAAAGAGACCAATTAGTTCAAGAATGTCAAATAACGAATTAAGATCAAATTCAGCTTCACCAAACTCAAGTATGGAATTATCAGATTTTAGAATTGAATTAGCTACAAGAATTATGGCTTATGAAACAAGAAAACCAAGAGGATTTGATAAAGAAGTTCGTATTTTAAAATGGGAAAAATTGATTCCAGCTTTAAGACGTGCTTTACAAAGTTATTATGTTGAAATACCAGATGGTCAAGAAGATTTTTAATTTTAGATGATAAATTCTCGGTATTACCATTTGCATATCAATTCTTTTAATTCTTTACTTCAATAATCATTATTTTCCATACCACTTTCAAGAACTAATCATACTATATTTGGACATACAGGTGTTTTGCTTTTCTATCACGACATATTTTTTACGACGGTACCATTATTATAACAAGGAAATGAGGAGGGTTTTCTTTGGCAATTATTATTAATTTTTATCATAATCCTATTAATACTTGGATATTTTTTTATGAAGTTTTTTTTGCAATAATATTAAGTTTTCGTTTTTGGTTTTTGTTATCTGAATTTTTGTTATAAGTGTTCCACTATATGCTTTTCTCTTATATTATACATCATTTTTTATTATGAATACAATTGATTTGTATCTTTAAATAAATTATATTACAACTTTTAGAAACATAAAATTAAACTTTTCCCATTGTAGAGTATATTAGTGTACAGCAATCATATTGAACGATATATATGTATATACAATTAACTTTTTGACAGCTGATGACAATAATTAATTTAAGCTTCAGACTCTAGACTTTGAGCAATATATAGTAGATCAGCTTATAAAAACAAGTTTGATTATAATAAGAGTCAAGACCCACATATCTGTCTTTAACAATACTTTGTCTTATATATAAGTATATACAATATCATATATAAGTATTGTAACACCAATTAAGTAGTATATACTATATAGTACTACACACTATTTAATAAGCAATCTAACAAAGGCCCCACACGAATCTTGATAGTGAAGATCATCATATTTAAACTTCAAGCTTGTCAGAAACATGGATATGAACAAAGTATATGAAGAGGTTGAAGATTAATTTGGTTTGTGTAACTGGTGCTTGGTGTTTTTGAATTCATTTCACCGGATTCTAGTTACAACGTGCTAATTGATCAATTATATATAAACTGAAAAGCTAGAGCAGAGCCCGTACCACACAGTTCAATTGATTATATTAACAAAACTTGTTGCGATGAGAACAGTACCATTGTTGATAAGCCTTCAACGTCGATTATTGAAGTGTATAGCTCGACTTATATGTACTTACGAAGAGGAAACCGCTCAAAGAATAGCGTTGGGCTTCCACAGAGTTTGAGACACAGTCGTTTGAAACATAGACATCAAATCTTTCAATTATAGGGACCGGCAGATATTTGATGTAATTTTATAAGGCGACTGCTAATTAGACCAAATAATATAGAGTTTGGTAGTATTAAACAGTAAATTAACCAGAAACAGCTTATAACTAATAGTACTGCAATATAAATATGGATAACATAACATATCGCTTCTTCCATGAGATCAGTATAGATTGCTGAAAGTGATCGACGGCTTGTTCATTGATTGTGTTTTGCGTCTGAGACAAACGTCTATTTTTATGTTCTATATAGGTAAGATACTAAGATTACAGACAGCAATTTAACTGAGACCAAAAAGTTTAAGATCAATCGCTATTACCTCTTTGAATAAGTATCGTAATTGACAGGTGTTTTTAGGTTATAGAGGTGATGTATCAGACGTGTGATTGATGAGCTAGCTATCCATCATACAATAGTTGGCCAATGACCATGCTTGAACGGTTAAATACTGAAATATCTGTCTAATATCAGCCCTCATGCTCAACTTCCTATATTGGTTAAGAGTCTAAGGAAATATGGAAACATTGAATTGCTTATAAACGTCTTTCTTGCATTAAGTCGTCTATAGTTGAATAGAACGACGGATCTATACAATATTTAGCAGTATTCACTTTAGAATTAAGCATCAATAATTACCATTTGTTTCTCGAAGACATGATGTTTAAATTCTAAACGTGGGTTTTCATCTTCTAACCGATTTTAGATCCACTCAAGACCTTAAGTACCAAGGGTTAAACACTTCAACATACACTGAATATTCTTTATAAGTAACTCCGTTTAACTCTATTAGGATAAATATTCGGTTCCTTTAATGAAGACTCCAGCTACGTATATTAAATCTCTTCAGTTTAGATGTACGTAATATTTTACAAAAAACGATATGATTCAAGAAGAATTAAAATCGATATTTTGAAGAAGCTATGATTCTTCTATATATTACCCACTATAATTATAAATTCTAGCGGGACGTCGTGTCGACCTTTAATGCTTTCCTTCTAGAAGTCACTGAAGCGGCGAGCCTGGCAGGCAAAAGATCACAGCGCTGGGATGAGAGCCCAGGGGGGCCAAATTATTCCAACAGCTAGGCAGACCAGCTCAAGCCTGGGAGTCGAGACTACGCAGTCGGTGTCTGGCGTCTGGCGCGCACAATATTTTAGCGACTTGGAAGTTGGTATCGAGATTCGAAGGTATGATATTTCGGAGAAATATCCCTTAAAAGTATTGCAAGTGATGAGCATCAAGGGCCCGAAAGATCCTGTTACAACCATTATATATACCTTTATGAAACCAAGTTAAGAACAGGTTTAAGTTATATAATTATATGAAAAATTTATCGTTAAGTCCCAGCAATCAACAAAAAGACATATACATGGGCTAATAAAGCTTGACTGTATGGGTTAGCAAATTATACGCACTTATGTGTAAGTTGAAGTTCGTTGAAACTTGAAACCCGATCTATATATTCACATATAAGTAGGAGAGTACCTTTTTAAGTAAAACTTCAGGACCAAAAGAGCGTAATTCGTCCAATATAACAGATCCCTAAGAATATGTACCTGATACAAAACATTCTGCTATGCAGTATTCAAATAGTAGATTCTATATATCTGTAAAAAGCTATTTAAACTTCGCCAGCTATGCATGTGTAGTGTAGTAGTGTAGTATATACAATTTATTGTACTAACAAAACTATAACCTCAACGTATACTATCATATGATATATATAATATATAAATAGTTATAGTACAGATATAGGATATTAATTATTCAAATATTAATTTGAGATGATAAAGATAACCAATTTTGCACTGGAATAACTAGTTAATTTTTCTTGATCATGGGTCGGTATAGTGAGTACTAAGTAGTACATTGGAGATTTAAGAAAGTGGACGTCAGTAATTATACACGGATCAATATATTTTGAGCATGAAAACGTGGTTCTCGCTGCTCAGCACTACCAACTACTAACGTTGAAAGTTGAAACATCAAACGTTGAGTTCACATGAAGTACTTATATACTACTACGTGTACTAGCGACTCACAAGTCGGGTACGCGCTGATTTCGAAAAGTTTTTGATTACCTGGGCGTCGACTAGTGATGAAGATTTTCAAAAAATTGACAATGTAGGTGCAAGAACTTGCAAGTGAATTTGCATCAACATATATCGGCCAACTTTTTGATCTTGGTGCTGACTAGCTGACTGATTCATCATGAGTAAACCTGTATCTTGGTTAAACGTGAGATCTTGGGTTCTGTTAGGAGCTAGTTACAGCTCATGCTTTTTCATAACTTCCAGTAAAGGGAACAGCTGGTAATTATGAATAACCAATTATTCCAGTGAGATATATACTTTTATATTATATATTCAATATTTAGACGTGGTGACTTGATGATGTTTGAATTACTATATGTTATATACTAACAGCTCTCGAATTTAAGTCTACATTGATTATCAATGAATGCAGATGAGATTCGTTGGTGATTGGCTGGTTTTAAAGTGTAATTATTCTTTGAAATCTGATATTGTTATATTAGAAATTATTCAATATATCGGATGGAGCATATGGATCGTTCGAAAATTGATATATTAATTTATTATATATCAGATCGAATATATAATTGATCAGTGCGATCATCAAGAAACAAGATCCATGGTTATATGTAATTCATGCGTATATATTCATAATTGGAGTCAAGAATCAATCAACCACTCTCGAGGCTCGAGTCAACACGACTCTTTATGGGTACACATATTATACTATAGACTATAGATATACTGTTAAATGAACAGTAACATCGTTCGTAATATCAGCATTAACGCAGCGACGTGATATCTAATCAACAATCATTATATTTAAGTGGTAGTATAGTAAAATCACCGTGTGTTGCAGTTAATATTTATGGAGCTAGTGTTAGTTTATTTAAGCCATATTGTATATGATACAAATTTGCGATACTGTAGCATCAAATATACCAGCAGCTAGAGTAGATGGAGAACAGCTATAACGATAATACGTCATGCTATGTTACAGTATAGTAAATGTGTGAGTAGTATATAGATTAAATCTGTGATAAGTTATAATTACAGAGAGTGAACACTGAACAGTCATGAAGTTTACTGTTTGATATTTATATAGGTTTATATATATGCAGTTTTTGGTCCCTAATTCTAAACGGGCCATATTAATATGGTTCCTAGGCTCCACCTAGATTCTATGTATAAGCGGCCCAGCAGCCTGGCCTGGAGCTGATCGAGTATATGCGACGGAGAGTCCACAGAATTATACCTGAGGTTGCAGAAACAGACGCGTTATGTTAGGTCTCACCGTCTCTCAAGAAACCTAGGTCAAAGTTTCGCGAATTCTCTAAAAATTAAATGCATGGCTTCACCAATTTTTTTTCGCTGCTCAAAAATCAGAGGCTAGAGCAGCGAGCTGAAGTATTTGTTGGAATTTAATTAAGCAGATGCCAGAGCACCTATAATTTTTCTTTCTTTTACGTGTTTGTTTTCCTTTGAGTGAAATTGGATCTAGCGTTTGATCTAAACGTTTTGAAGTGAGACACAAATACAAAAGATACAATACCAAGTACAGTCACTAGTGTTTCTAAACCCTTGAGAAAATTCTTGCCAAAGTGTTATCGCTAACAAAATAAGGTACACATTTTCATAAAAAAATTGATTAAAGTTACAAGTTCTAGTTTTGATTCAAATTTGATCATATTTATTTAGCTGAATTTTGTAACGTACCTTCATTGAAAATAGCTGACAACTTTTGTGATCAAAAAAAAAATAATTCCTCGATCAATTTATTTTCAATTCCAATTTAAAAGGTCAGCCTCACACTTTCAATCTATTAATAAAGCAATAATATAATTAGTGTCTTGAAGTTGACAGGTGAATATGAGTAGTCCAAACGGAACTGATCATTACACCACTGCTGCTGCTAGTACAGAAAAAGTTAGAGGTACTACTACATCAGGGGTCACAACTGCTTTGATCACGAATGGTGTCATTTTTTGTGCTTTTGTTACAGGATTTATTGTGTTGAGATTGAAGTTTTTGAGAATTTATTTACCAAAATCATCATTCAACTTGATTAATGAAGAAAAGAAACCAGAACCCTTACCAAGTGGTATATTTAATTGGATCCCTCCATTGTTGAAAAAGTCTGATAATTTTATCATTAGACAAGCTGGTTTAGATGGTTATTTCTTTCTTAGATATTTGTTCTTCATCTGTACAATAGCATGTGCTGCCATGCTTTTATTTTTCCCAATTCTTCTACCAATAAATGCTACGGGTGGTAATGATGGAGCTGGTTTAGACGCTTTATCTTTTTCCAATGTGAATTCCGATACAAACAGGAATAGATTTTATGCTCATGTGATCATGGCTTGGATTTTTTATTTTGGTGTCTTATACATGATCTATAGAGAGTTGACTTTCTACACTGCCATCAGACAAGCTGTCTTAGCATCACCAAGATATGCTAAAAAGTTATCTTCAAGAGTTGTTTTGTTTCAAACTGTCCCAGAACAATATTTACACGAAGACGAGTTCAAGAAGTTATTTGATGATGTTAAAAAGGTTTGGATTGCTCGTTCCCCAAAGGAATTGACAGGGAAGGTTAAAAAACGTGAAGAATTAGCAAATAAATTGGAAGCTGCTGAAAATAAATTATTGAATGCTGCAATGAAAAAAAAAATTGAAAGCTGAGAAGAAAGGTGAAACTTTGGAATCAAACAACATTTATGATTATGTTCCTGAAAATAAACGACCAACTCATCGTTTGAAATTTTTGATTGGTAAAAAGGTTGATACAATTGATTATGTCAAAGAAGAATTACCAAAGATTAACAAAGAAGTTGTCACATTGCAACAAAATCATAAAGATTTTAAACCATTGAATTCTGTCTTTGTCGAATTTGGCTCTCAATACTCTGCTCAAATGGCTTTTCAATCTGTGACACATCACACAGCGTTACACATGAGTCCTCGTTACATTGGTCTTGAACCAAAGGATATTGTTTGGGGTAATTTGAGAATGTTCTGGTGGGAAAGATTAGCTAGAAAGTTTGGTGCTGTCGCCGTCATGTTTGCTTTGGTTATCTTTTGGGCGTTCCCTGTTGCATTTGTTGGTATGATCTCCAATATTAATTATATCATTAGAAGAGTACCATTTTTAAAGTTTTTAAACAAGTTACCAAAAGATTTATTTGGTATTTTAACCACATTATTACCAACTGTTGCCTTATCATTATTAATGATGTTACTACCTATGTTTATTAGATTCATGGGTAGAGTTTCAGGTGCATCATCAGTCCAACAAGTCGAACTTTTCACGCAACAAACATTTTTTGCATTCCAAGTTATCCAAGTCTTTTTGATTACCACTCTTTCATCTTCTGCTGCATCAACAGCTGCTCAAATCGCTGAAGAGCCAACAAAAGCTATGAATTTATTGTCTGAAAACTTACCAAAAGCTTCGAATTTCTATATTTCGTACATTATTTTACAAGGGTTTTCAGTTGCATCTGGTGCTTTATGTCAAGTTGTTACTTTGGTTTTGTTTTATGTTATGGGTAAAGCATTTGATAATACACCAAGAAAGATGTGGAAAAGATTCACATCATTAGGTCTTATGTCTTGGGGTACAATCTACCCAATCTTCACCAATTTAGCAGTTATAATTTTCAGTTATGCCATAATTTCACCAATAATTTTGTTGTTCGCTACCTTTGCATTTTTTTTGTGTTGGGTCGCTTATCTATATAATCTAACTTATGCGTTCGGTGAAGCTCCTGATGCAAGAGGAATGTATTACCCAAGAGCTTTATTCCAGACTATTGTTGGTGTGTATTTGGGTGAAATTTGTTTATTAGGTTTATTCCTTGTTGCTAAAGCTTGGGGTCCATTGGTTTTACAGGCTATTTGTCTCGGTTTCACTGTTTTTATTCATACCAATTTGAATTCAGCATTTGATCATTTGATGACTGTTGTTCCACTTGATGCTATGAAACCATTAGATGGAAAATCAGATACTCCATCATACAACAGTAAAGCTTATAACAAATTGGTAACTGATAATAAGAGATTTTCAAAAGATTCTCGTTATGCTCCATCACAAAATGATTATACCTCTGTTATGGATACTAAATCACAAAATGGTATACCTCCTTCTTATGAAATGGGTGATTTGAGTAGATTTTCATTGGAAAATGCTCGTCATGGTTCAATAGTTCCATTGTTAGCTGATGGTGATAACAAAATAATTCCACCTGCACCATTATGGAAAAGATTCTTACAACCACATATTTATTTATCATACAAGGTTTGTAAGACTAGAGTTCCAGATATTTACAATTATATGGATCCAGCTGATAATACAGATCCAATATATTTGGAACATGCTTATGATTTCCCAGATGTTACTAAAAGAATGCCTTACTTATGGATTCCTAGGGATCAAATGGGTCTCTCCACTGTGGAAATTGAAAATTTCAAAGGTATCATCGACATCAGTGATGAACGTGCTATGTTCAATAGTGAAGGTCAACCTGTTTGGACAGGTGATCCACCTTCTTATGAAGATTCAGAAGCAGAAGCTGCCGCTGAAAACTCATTCAGAGAAGGAGATAGCGATGAGAAAGAGTGGAACAGGGGTTAAGTGTACGCTACTTGAATGTTAGTTTTTGAATCATTTGTTTTTATTATATAGCCAGTTAACAGGTTGTATTTCGCTCTCATTTTTTGATTTTCTTTTGTTTTAGTCATTACTCATTGGTTCATTTTTTGTTTTCTTTTTGCCCAACTAAATCCTGATTACAACTGATAAATATAAATTTGACCATACTAATAAGGTGAACTTTCGTTCCATTTAATTTTTAATTTTAAATTTACTTCAATTAAGTTGGCTTTTTAATTGTAGATGAAATAATTGATAGTATTAATATTCAATACGTAAATATATTAAAGTAAAACTGTTGCCCTGACGAAGAAACGTCCAAAAAGATAAAGTTTCTCGAAACTTTGATTAATTAGGACTTGATGCACCAATAGTTAAAAGTTTGAGGAGAATTGGAAAATCAATATAATTAGTAACAAATTCACTGTTTCGATTGAGATCACACAGTCAATCATGAAGTCAAACATCCAGTACTGCTTGAAGCTCAGTAAGATGTCAGCTGTTGCAAGATTGAATCAGACGGCCCGTCATATATCCACAGCTGTTGGCTATAATACTGTGACCGAAGGTTCCAAATATTCATCAGATTTTAAAGCCTATTTGCAACTACCAAATGGTGAATTAGGTTCATATTTCCATGATATACCATTGAATTTGAATAAGGAGAAGAAAACTGTTAATGTCATTGTTGAAATTTCAAGATGGAGTAATGCAAAATTTGAGATTAGTAAGAAGAATGCCTTGAACCCTATAACTCAAGATATTAAACTAGGTAACGTTAGATTTGTTAATAACATATTTCCATTTAAAGGTTATATGCATAACTATGGTGCTATACCACAAACATGGGATGATCCAACTATAGTTGATAAAGAGACTGGATTTAGAGGAGATGATGATCCAATTGATATCTGTGAAATTGGTCAAAGAGTTGCAAAACTAGGAGACGTTTTCGAAGCTAAAGTTTTAGGGGCTTTAGCTTTGATTGATGATGGTGAGCTAGACTGGAAAGTTTTTGTAATCGATTCCCGTGACCCTTTGGCTAAAGAAATCAACGATATTGGTGATATTGATGCTAGATTCCCGGGCTTGTTAGAAAGCACTAGAAAATGGTTTAAAGACTACAAGATACCAGATGGTAAACCGGAAAATGAGTTTGGTTTCAATGGTGAGTTTTTGAATGCTGATAAAGCCATTGATGTTATTTCCCATTCAAATGCAGCTTGGAAAAAATTGACTGAAGGTCAATTAGAATATCCAAAACTTCCACATATTGAAAATACCACTTTGAATGGATCACCTGGATTCATCAAAGCCAAAACTGAAGATTTCATTACTCAAAGTGATAATCCAGATGCCGAAATTCCAGAATCTGTTGATAGAGTTTATTTCGTTTGAAGCCTTTAAAGTTCTTAAAAATGTACATAATAATAACAAAATAAAACTTATAAATAATCCATAAATAACCAAGATAATGAATGACGAAAATAATCTAATTATATACCCTGCGCTTGATTTTATGTAGAAACTTAGGTGATCTTTGTTGTTATTGTTGTTATTGTAGTTATATTTCCGAGGGTTAAGACCGGATTTAATTTTAGAAGGGCAAAAAAAAAGAAGATGAGTTTTGTTCAAGAAATGTAAACATCAACAAAGCTTGAAAATAAGCATTTGATACAGAGGAGACCATTATACATTGTCCATCTTAATAGAACTAAGTGATGACGATTGGGAATCTTGGTGCTCTTACAAACTCCAAAGTACCGGATCAGGAGGCCAATTGGTGAGTGGATGAGGATCAGTTTTCTTTCTTTGATCTAACGTATTAACATTATATTAGGACCTTCAGTTTGGCATTGGACGCTCTTAAAAGTCCACATGATTTGGATCGATTGAAGTCATTAGATAAATTCTTGGAAGATAATAAGGAATTTTTATTAGGAGCTTCAATTTTGACTGAAAACATATCTGAAGAATTACCAAAAGCTGAAGATTTTACCATTCGTGGATCATCTTTCAAAGTAACAGAAGCTCAAAAGACATACGCTACAACTATTTCAAACATACTTGGAATAAACAAGAAAGAGGCTTTGAAGATCATTGCTGAAACTTCAAAACGTAATCCAGAAATCAATGATGTTACCAAAACAAAGAAATATTCAAATGAAGAGATCAAAAGAGAGGTCGAACAAAAAAATACAAAGTTATTCATTAGTAGCATTTTGAGAGAAAGACGTACAGCTATCAAATTACTCAGGGTATTAGTTAGCGATAATTCGTTACCAATCATAGAAAAGAAGTTCTCTGAAAAAGTTTTCCAAGATGGAGGTGAATTAATTTCAACTGCTATTTCATCATTAGAAAAATTAACAGATTCCATCACTGAAAACGACTCCAAATACTCTGAAATAATTGCAAGTGAAAATGCTTTAGCTATAATAGAGATCTTGAAGCTTCTAGTTTTTGTGCTGATTGTTGTTTCTACTACATCTTCAAATGTGGTTAAATGGTTTGGTGTACTACAATCAAATGACTTCTTCGCAGTTCTTAAAGAATCTATACCATTTGAATTTTATGAAGAAATAGATGCTTTGAAATCAGTGTTATCATTACTCTTTTTGGGTCTGAACACAAATGATGCTTTGTTCGATCCATTCTCACCATTTATATTAGATTCAGTTGCAGTGAAGAAAATCAACAAAATATTGGTCAACTCACCTGTTGACCCTTTAATAAACTACGCGTGGAGTATATCAATTTATGGTATAGAAGATTCTAAAGCAGGTGAAATATTCGGTGACTCATTTAATGAAATTAATGAATACTTTGCTGTGAAGGCGGCTGAACAGGATGTTTTCAAAGTAATTGAAAAGGTCCATCAAATTTTACATTATGATAATTTATACTCTGCTATTGTTTCATCATTTTTAATAGCTGTTACACCATTCATCAAATTAACAGATAAAACATCACATACATATTTAACAGTATTTAAAGATGCTCCAGATACATTCGTTGAAAAATTATTCACGAATGAAGATACCGAAAGAATTTTGTTTCTAGCAAAAGCCAAGTTTCCTGAAATTATAATACCATATTTAAGGTTATTAACCATTAATGGAGCATTTGCCCATGATGAATTATCAAAATTGTCGACTTATATGCATACAATTTCATCTCAATCTTTAGATTATGAGAATGAACCAGAAACAGACTCTATCGTTTTAAAAAGTGGTCTTTATGTGAATCCTCCTTATGAGCAAAATAAAGATGTTTTGTTATACTTGCCTGATTCAACAAGAGGTAAACTAGTTCCAACAACAGATCCAAAGACAGAAGCTGCTATTTTCCATTATAACTACAATGGTTGGGCTCTTATTGGTCGAGTTTTGCAAAATATTGTCGGCTTTGCTGAAGATGAAGAATTGCTTTTAACAATTTTAGAACTTATTGGGAATACAATTAGCTCAGTTGATCTTGATACTAGTGTTGATATTTTTGAAAGCTTATCCTCATTTGTTGATAATGGTGATATTGTTGAAATCATCCTCAAATTATTTGAACAGTCTTTACACCAAAAACACACTCCTGCTTTAAAACTGATTGTTGATATCCTAATTGGTCTAGTCAATAATTTCCCTCAAATAGTGTGGTCTCATTTGGCTCGCTCTGATTTACTAGAACATGGTGGAAGAGGTGGACTTATTGCCACAATTTTGGGAAGTATAGAAACAGTAAACGGTGAATATGACTTCACTATTGCATTGTTGAAACTTTATAATGAACTTGTCTCCAATGCATTATCATTTCCAGAAGATTACACCACCCAAAGGAATGAAATATTACCGAAATTCACATCACACGCTATTCAAATTTTTGAAAACTTCATTTATTGGAATTATAAAATCAGCTCCCAAAAATTTCAGATTGGTACATTGATTATTGATACTTTCTCCAGACTACTCTATTCAGTCTATGGTATTGACCCAGATTCAGATATTAAGAGTAAAGTCACCAAGGTACTCGCACAACCAGCAGAAAAAGTTATCAAGTCTTTCACCAACTCATTCCCAGATGTTAGAACTATTAAACCTATACTTGCTGCTTTAAACTTCTTGGTGCAAACCCCAGGAACATTTGATACTTCAGGAAGTGTTGGTTTTTGGTATGATCAATGGGTTAGAAACTCTTTAGTGTTCTCAAAATTGGTTCTTTCTATCAGATCAGTTATTGGAAGCACTCCTTCAACTTTGGAAAAGTCATTATTCGCAGAAGCACCTGCACTTATAGATGCTTACAGCCAACATACAGATTTAAGAGGTGATATTTTACAACTTTTAACGCAACTAGTAAGTGCTTCATGGCCTGCTGATCCTCCATCATTACTATCTCACTTGGGTGAACATCATACTAGCGTTCTATTAGCATCTATTTCATCAGATTTAGAACTTAAATATGACGATTTCAAAGTGAAAAAATATTTATATGATTTTTTTTCTGCTGTTATTGAAGGTAATCAAAAAGGGTTATCAATGATATTTTTGAATGGTCGTGATATCCGTGACACAGAGAAGAAACAAAAGACAGTTTTAGGCATATTGAAAAATAATGTCACACACTTAGATTATTATCCAGAATCTTTAAGTATTCACTTAGTTGAAGCAATTGCCCATGCTTTCAACTCTTGGTCATCTAAAAAGGAAGAATCAGATGTGGAGTTCATTACAACCTTAGTGAATAAATTAAAGGACTTCCAAGCTACAAACTCTGAAACTCGAGATGAGCGTGAAATTATCCAAAATTGTTATAAGTATATGTTGAATTCAAGAGTTGCAGAAATCTGTGCACTATTTATTTTCACCTCAAAAGAAGAAAAATCAGCTCGTCCAATCACTGATTTATTAAGTGGGTCAACTATCGTGGAATTAATAAAACCATTATATCAACCTTTTGGCTACCGTGTGTCACTTCATGAAAACTTGAATCGTAATTTTGAAGATAAATGGCCAACTTATTCATTGAAGCAATTCATCCGCTCACCATTAGCAAATTCTACAAGATACGGGGAAAATGCTGTTTATGACTTGAGGTTATTGGATGATATTTTAGGTCTGAATGAATATTGGGCAGGAAGTGAAAACAGTTCAGGTTACAGAGGTGAAGTGATTTCTGCTAGTTTGAACCTTCAATACGTTTCTTCTCAAATAAGTGCTGCTAAATCATGGGGTGCTCTTTTGACTGCATATGTTAAGAAATATAAAAGTACTAGCTCATTTGTTGAAATAATCAAGAAGCTTTTGCAAGCAAATATAGATGAAGGTGCTAAAGTCCCAATATTTGAGGAAGTATATCGTGTTCGTATCGAACTCTCATTCTTCTTCTTGTACTCCATTACCAGCTCCAGAAAACTTGAAGAAAAGGAAATTACAGATATTTTGAGTTTGACTTTGCAGCTTGTGACCTCTGCAGATGTTGACTTTTTGGGAAGTATTTTAATGAACAAATCAGATATATATAGACCTTTATTGAGAATCATCTCCAGTCTTTTGACAGCTGCTAAAAATAACACAAAAATTGTTGAGAATTTATCTACTGATTTATTGAACTTCTTTGAAATTGTTATTGCTAAAGGTACCTCAGTTATTTTGGGAAACGTTCAAGCTGAAATAAAGACACCAGAAATTGGTGGAAAAGTTGAAGATTTATATTTGATTATATCTCTTTATAAAGGTTTGATCGCTTCGAAACCACCAACCAGTTTCACAACAAAATTATCTACTATATTGGTTGATTTTGGAACCTTAAAAGCCATCTTGAATGTTTATTCTAGTTCTCATTTGTTGAAAATCAATAATGAACCATTATTTGCTGATTTAACTTTAACATTCATGCTTGAACTTGCATCTGTCGACTCGATAGCTGAACAATTAATTTCGAGTGGATTGTTTTCAACATTAATTCAAAGTCCAATTTCATTAGTCATACAAGAAGGTAACATTACAGTCCAATCAGCACCAAGATATCACAACATATGGAGTAATGGGTTATTGGCAATTATTTTGATATTATTGAGTAACTTTGGTGCTAGATTATTACCTGAAATATTGGTTTTTGTCAACTATTTTGCTAAACAAATTACATCAACTTTACAAAGCTGGTCACAAGATTCATTGGCCATTACAGTTCCTGCTTTACAAGAAACTGAGCAAATTATTATTTTACAAAAAGTTTTAAAAGTGTTGTCCCGTGATTATGGAATGAATTTGAACAATATGCAACAACAATCTACAGAAATTATTCCAGAGCTTGATTCAAAAAGAGGAAGAAAAACTCTTTCAGATGCATTTACACACCTATTAGCACATCCAAAGTTTTTAACATCCAGAATAATACCTACTACACTTGAAGAACAAAGATCATTTGAAGGTGAAGATAAAATTAGAACTCCACTTGTTGAGCAACTTGCTTCTCAAATCAGTGAACTCAAACAATCATTATTAGATTAACTAATGTGATTTTGTATATTATTATAAAGAAAGATCATAAAAGTAATATATGACGATCATTTTTTTCCTGACAAAAACATAGCTCTAAAATCATCATTAGAGCGCGATGTAGTCTCTGGTAATTGTTGATTAGAATCATTAGATTCAACTTTTGGTTTTGAGGTAGAGAGGACTGCAGGTCTTGTGGATTTTGGTTTTCTTCTCAAAGAAGAAGGGACTAGAGATCTTT
The DNA here is from genome assembly GCF_000313485.1 of Hansenula ciferrii. Classification (NCBI taxonomy): domain Eukaryota; kingdom Fungi; phylum Ascomycota; class Saccharomycetes; order Phaffomycetales; family Wickerhamomycetaceae; genus Hansenula; species Hansenula ciferrii. Next base: position 51,085 of record NW_011887552.1, on the reverse strand, counting down.
GAGCTTTATTATTCGTGATTGGTTTAGGCGGAGCTTTGTATGGAGCTAATTTTTTCACAGTACCAACTTTAAGGTTGTAATTCGAGATCCCCGTAGTTTTTCCATTCAATTTCAAAGAAGCACTACCAGCAGTCCTAGAGTCTTTGAAAACAACGATTGCACCTCGATGTTCAGGTTCAAGTATCACATCTTCAACCTCACCAGCCTCAGAGCAAATTTTAGAAATATGCGAAGCATTAATTGTATCAGGTAGATCCAAAATGGCAATTGAATTTTCTGAATTTTTGTATTTATCTATTCCGCTTACTTCTTTTGTATGAACTCTTTCAGATTTCTTCTTGGATATTGAGACTTCTATAACACGACCTTCAAATGACACAAGATTGAGATTGAGTGACGATTGTGCTTCTTCTGGCGTTGTAAATGTGACAAAACCATAACCATCATGTTTTTTGTTTTGAGCTTTGCTTTGTTCACTTCTAGGAAGATGAACTCTTTCAACTGTACCAAATTTTGAAAAAAGTTCTTTTAATTTTTCACTTGTTGCTCTATAAAAATCAAGCTTTGCAACATAAACTTCTCTTCCTTCTTCGACAGCCCCCTTTCTAGCTTCTTTTGATTCAGGATTAGATATTTTGACAACAAGATTATAACCATCCTTTTCAAAACCAGATAATTGCTCAACAGCTCTCTGTGCATCTTTAGACTCAAGATACTCGACATAACAGAAACGACGTTGCGAATTAAATTTGAGAGAAGGGAACCTGATACCAGCCAGCTTACCAATTGGAGAGAAAAGAGCATGTATGTCATCCTTTGTACTTGAAGGTGGGAAATTGGCTACCCAAACAACGGTTTGATAAGCCTTTTCAACTTTAAGCTCAGATCCATGGAATCTTTTATGATCTTTTGTTAAAGCTTTGAGTAAAGATTCTTCGTTGGCGAATTCTAACTTAGCATGCATGTATCCTTCATGCTCTATGAGATTTGAATCAGTAATCTCACCACATTCCTTGAAGAAACTGAGAATTTGTTTTTGATTAATTTTGAGTGGAATGTTCTTGACAGAAATTGTTAAGTGTTCACGATCTCTATGTGAATCTGTCTTTTGTTTCTTATTTTGATCAATATCTTCAGCATCTTCAACATCGTCAGCTTTTCTTTTAGCATGAGCCACCTCATCATTATTAACAGCTTCTGGCTCAATAGAATCAACATCATTGATTGCTTGTTGTCTAATTATTTGTAATTCTTGTGATTTCTTATCAATTTTGACAAGCAATGACTTATAACTATCAGAATCACCATGTACTCTTTCATATAATAGTGCTTCCTCAAATATTCTTTCTGGCCAGTCTAGAATGGTTGCTCTATTTATAGCTGCTAACAATATTTTCGAAGCAGATTTTGAATCACCATGTTTCTTTTCAAAATTGTGAGAAAGTAACCAATTTTCTGCTTCTGAAGCAAATTTTCCAGTAATTGATTTTAAAAACTCTCTGCACAAATCAACTTCTTCAACACTTTCTGCAATAGAAACACAAAGTCTTTCAACTGAGTGGTAAACATCTGGACATTTATCAAGGGCGTGATGAAAGAATTTATCAAGATGGTCTAATAACTGTTCAGCAAGATCTATATTTCCATCTTGGACACTCTTTAGTTCATAAACCAGTATGGATATAGCAAGCGCGGACCATTCCTGATAACTTTCAGTGTGTAGAACATTTAATGAATTTATTCTTTTCATAGAGCTTTGATATAAATCAGTATACATCAGATCAGATTGAATATTTTTGAACAGCTCAGAATATGATAGTGGCGATGATGGGAATGATTTAATAAAATTCTTAGCATATGGTATAGTGTCATCTTCAAATGCACCATTTTCATACAAAATAATGAAAAATCTTAGCCAAACTTTGATGTAAGAATCATCTAAGGATTCATCTGCAGCTCTTTGGAAAACAGCTTTGATCGGTTTGAGACTTCTCTGTTTTTTAGGTTTTGAGGCCCAGTAATTCAAGTAGTCAACCCAAAAATCACTTGGATTTTCATAATTTGACTTTTTAAGTTCTAATGCTTCAATTTCCCATTGATCAGGTTTTGTCTTTTCAAACAATTTACTTGCTTTTGACATCTCTGAATTGTAATCTTGATTAAAATATTTTGTTATGAATGAGGAATATGTGGAAAACGTATTTTGAATTGTCTTATGTGGAACTTGAAGTCTTTCTTGGTATAATGCCTTGATGAAGTTTAGTTGGTTTTCATCTGTACCATAATTGCTTTCTAAAAAATTGACAATTTGATCCCAGATTTCATGGCTTCTATCGAAATGGTATTGAATGTTCTTGATGAAAACTTCTTTGATTATGTAGTGATCTGATAACTCATCTGATTTATGATCTAATAAGAATTTGAAATAAAGCTCAAAGACTTTGAAGCTTGGTTGTGTGTCCAGCAGTATACTCAAGATCCCCTTTGTTATCACATTATCCTGGTATTTTTCATCTAGTGCTAGAGCAGAATTAAAGGATTTTTCAATTTGGTCCCCTGAAAGATAGAATAGTTTTGTGTACTCTGTCCAAGCATAGTTGAAGTCATCATTATTTGACATTTTAATAGAATCAAAAAGGTCTATTAGTTTCAAACGTTCATCTTTTTTATATGGATCGCCCTCAACGATTGCCAGTTGCGCTTGTAGCTTCTTGACCGAATCAGAATCCATCTTATCAGTGTAATCTTCTTTAACAAACCAACTAAAGTGGAATTGACACTTCCAATACAAATCGTAATACATTGTTTTGAAGTTTTGACATTTACTACTTATTAATTTCTCCATCGGTAAAGCCACACAGTGATGTGTCGTTTACCAGATGAGCTTTGAATTTTTTTTCTTATTTCCATATAAACTTTTCGGTATAAAAGACTACAAAGAACAGTTGAAAAACTCAGGAAAGTGTCATAGATTTCGATAAAAAATGAACAGTCAAGAATATCTTGAACAATATGGGTGGAAACAAGGTGAAGCTCTGAAAAAAGGGGGTATCAAGAAGCCAATCCTGGTGAAGCACAAGAAAGATAAAAAAGGTATAGGCCATGAAGTTAATGGGTCTGCAGATGCATGGTGGGAAAGACTATTTGATGGTCAGTTGAAGAATTTAGATGTTAATACAGATTCTGATAAAGGTATCAGCTTCAAACAAGAGAAAGTGGTCGCTTCTGCTGTGAGGCAAGCTGATTCCCCATTGTACAGAATGTTTGTAAGAGGTGAAACTTTACAAGGAACAACAGGTAAAGTTAATTTAACAAAGACTGATATAAAACCAGATGGAACCACTGTGGTGATAGATACTATGAAAACTTCATTTAATGACACATCATCTAAAAAGAAATCAAGTAAATCAGACAAAGAGAAAAAATCTAAAGATAAAAAGGTTAAAAAAGATAAGGAATCAAGTAGTAAATCTGAGAAAGAAGTTAAATCAAAGAAAGACAAGGAGGAAAAGAAGGAAAAGAAGGTAAAGAAAGAGAAAAGCTCAAAAAATAAAGACGTAAAGAAGAAAAATAGTAAGTCCAAAAGTAAATCTGAAACTGACTCTGGAGAAGAAGATGTTGGAAGTAGTAGAAGTTCAGATAGTGATAAATCAATAAATAAAGATAAGAAAGATAGAAAAGACAAGAAGTCAAAGAAGGAAAAAAGCACTAAGGAAGAAAAGGATAAATCTCTCGATTCATCTTCCAAGAATTCAAAAGGAAAGAAGAGAAAGAGCTCTGATATTGAAGATACAACACCAAAAACCAAAAAGGTCAAAGCATAATGTGACCCTGTAATAATAAATAATTATATTATTGGAAATAGAGAATTTTAATAGAAGATATAGACGCAAAATATCCACAAATATCGTCTTGTAGATTCAAAAAATAACCTTAAAGTCTTAAAAATTAGTATATTCTCTGCCATTTTGTTCGTGCATGTTTTTGTTTTCGTTCCCGCGAACTGTTCGTTTAAAAACAATAATATCAACAGATCTGACACCATCGAATCTTGTTTCAATCAAACTGTCAGGTTCCCAATTCCATGAACAGGCTCATAGACCCTCAATATAATCACAATGGACGATAGTGAAACCAAAAAAGATTCAAATGGTAATGTTGAAATACGGCAATCTTCATCACAATCCTCAGAATCTCACCCATTCCTAATCACACTAGGAATAATCATAATTGCATTATTTTTCATTAAATATTTATTTTTACTCACTCTGGGAATACTGTTATTTGTTGGCTCAATATTGGCAGTGCTAATATCAGGAGCACATTTCATAAAGATACCCAGACCTTCAACTGATCCAATACGTACAAAATTCACCAGATTATCATTCACAAGAAAAGAAAGATGGAATGATGAAGTAGCACAACTTCAAATTAATCAAGATTTGAAACCACAGGCAAATACTGGACCTTTGACATCAGAGATAGATGGAATCATTGATCTTATACTCAGAGATTTTGTTTCGAGCTGGTTCTCACATATATCTAATGATCAATCATTCCCGTTTCAAGTTAAAGTTCAATTAAAACTAGCATTATCAGAATTGGAAGCTAGAATATACATGATGAATGTTTCAAATTTTTTAATTTTGGAAATATTACCAATTATAACTAATCATTTTTCAAGTTTTGTTGCAGCTGAAGATATTGTTTTAGGTGAACAAAGGAATAAAAATAGAACAAATGATTTAGATGTTAGAGTAGCTAAAGAGTTCATTAAACTACATCCAGCTATATCATTTAAAGACATAGAGAAGCAACCTGAAGTGCGAAGATATTCTAGAGATAAAGTTGGTGGTTTGATTCAATACCTTTTATCAAAAGATGAACAATCTTCATCAACAGTGTTAGTTCTTGTTAGAGAACTTCTTTCTAATGCAGTTTTCGTTCCTGTTATTCAATTATTGTCAGATTCAGATTTCTGGAATCAAACCATTATCAAAGTTGCATCTGCCACATTGAAAGACAGAGTCCAAGTTAGAGAAATAAGAAATGCAATTGATAAACAGTACAAGCGTCCTTCAAATTCATCAATACCAACAATTAGTAAAAATCCATTGTTAGACATCAAAATTACACCAAACATGAGACAACCTGAATTTGAAAAATATTTGAAAGCCATTGGAAAATCAGAATCAGCTTCTATCTTGAAGCAGTTGAAATATTATTATGCAATTCAAATAAGCAGAACTCATAAAATTAGATCAAATTCTGAGAAATTTTTGAAATACCGTAAAAGATTACACCTTGCCAACTCACTTGTTGATAAACAACTTTCAATTTTAAATGACCAATTAGCTGATAATCCTAGAAACTCAGTAATATTAGATCAAGGATTAGATGGGTTTATATCTGGTCTTACACTCTCTCAAGTCTTGAGTAATCCATCTTCATTATCATTTTTTATGGAATTTATGGAGCAACGTTCAAGGACCATTCTATTACAATATTGGTTAACGGTTGATGGTATTAAAGATCCATTAGAAGATCCAAAAGATCCAGATTACGAGGAAGAGTTATCGTCTTCTGTTGATATGACTGGCGCTCAAGATATTGAACAAATTTTTCATCGTTTCTTTGATCAAAGACTTCTTAAAGTTAAAAAAGAGGTATATAATGAAGTGAAAAACTTTGCAGAAGGGCATGAAAGATCACTTAATCAATATATTCAAGTTAGAAAATTCATACTAATGTTACAAGAGGACGTATTCCATAGAATGGAGGAACGTGATTTAGCAGATTTCAAAAATTCAGACTTATTTTTAAAACTTTTATCAAGTGAAGCATTTGAAGAATCATTGGTCAATCAAGTTGATTTTGCGCATGAACCTAGCTTCGATGAATTTGCTGAAGATAGTGGACAAGAAACTCCACCACCAGAATTGATCAGCGAATCACAATATGAGCTAGAAAGTGTATTGACAGATTTAATTGGGTCAAATGATAACTATAAGAGACCATCATTATCTAAAAGTGAATCAACCGATTCATGTAAGAAATTGAATTTGACTCAAAATCTAAGAAATGAAATATTTGGATCTCCACAAGAAGGATTCTTAACTGAAAAACCATTATTTAATGATGACTCTGGTGATGAAGATGATGAAATTAATGATGAAGAAGAATCTGTCTTATCAGATTCAAAATTAGAAGTTGATCCTGATTTTTTCAGTGTATCTCATGATGTGTTGAATCTTAAAGAAGAAATTAGAAAATTTGAAGAAGATATTGAAAGATTGAACAGACAAAGTGATATGTTAGATCCATTGATTTTGAAAGCTGAATTAATCAATAATACTAATGAGTTAAGAATTCTTAAGAAATCCAAAGCAAGTTATCAACGTGAAATTGAATCAAAAGAATTACAAAAACAACAATTAATTTTGGAAGATAATGATAATAGTTTATTCGGTAAGACTTCTGTGAACATCGACTCTTGGGTCAAAGGTACATCTCATGGTAAAGATTATATTTTATATGTTATTGAAATTCAAAAATCATCAACTGGTAAAAATGGTACAGGATGGATTACAGGTAGAAGATTTAGTCAATTTCATAGGTTAAATGAATTATTAAGAAAACGATACCCTGCTGTGGACCAAATACCATTCCCAAAGAAGAAGCTTATATTGAAATTTCAGCAAAAGGCACTTATTGACGAAAGAAGATTTCAATTACAATATTATTTAAGAAAACTTCTAGAAATTGAAGATGTTTGTTGTGATAAAGAATTTAGAAAATTTTTAACAACTCAAGATTATAAAGTTTCATTAGCAGATTCCGAAATTCCAAGTCCAGTACCAAGTGCTAGATCAAGGCTAGAAGATACTGCAAGCAAATTGTATTCAGGATTTTCTAATCCATTAGAGATGTTAAACACAAGAACTGATAGTTCTGAAAATCTTCAAAATGGTGTCAATGATGATGATTCATATAATCAAAATGTTGAAAATGTTGAAGAGATGCAAAAAGAGTTGGATAATTTTGATTCACAAATTACTAGATTAGAATCACAAAAATCATTTATAAAACCAGTAACAGATTTAGTTATAGCATTATTTTCATTAAATAAACCAAATAGTTGGCTAAGAGGTCGTGCAATAATTGTGGTATTACAACAAATTTTCGGTAGTACAATTGAAAAACATATCAAAGATTTGATTAATGGAATGACAACACAAGAAAGAATTATAAGTACAATAGGGATGTTGAGAAATATACTTTGGCCTAATGGGGAATTCATGAAATCAAGTATACCAAGAACTACAAAAGAGAAAAATAAAAGTGTACAAGAAGCTCGTGTATTATTAGAAACTTTAATGATTGATGCATGTTCAAAAATTGTTGGTCAACCTAGTGCGAAAAGTGCAAGTAATAAAATTGGTTCAATGTTACAAAATGATATATTAAATAGATCATTAGTTTATGAAATCTTTGATAAAATATTGGATGAAATATTCCCTGAAATTAATAAATAATTTATGATCCATATTATGCAAATTGTTAATATTCAAGTTAATCTTCGAAAAACTCTTCAAGTAATTTATCTCGTATTTGTTTCCTTATTAAATTTGCTTTAATTTGTTCTGCTACCCTATAACCATTATCATAACGCTTAGCCGGTGTTGTGATAGTTGTGTCATCATTTGTTTCTAAATCACCATCTGATTCATCTTCTTTTCCTTTACCATTAGTTTTGGCATTATTACTTTCATCATCATCACTTTCATTACCTTCACTTTGCTCTGATTCACTATCTTCATTACTCAAATCCTGTTGTTCTCTTGCTTCGAAATCATTCAAGAATGAGGTGGCGTCTTCAACGAATAATGTTTGTAATTTCTCATAAAGCCTTTGATCTTTTATACCTGATTGAAATAATATATCTTTCCAATCAAAATTAGCTTTTCTATTAAATGATTTGCTTGAAACAGGGAACTTTGTAATCATATCGTGTAATCTATTCTTTATTGATGATGAATGATGTTCAGGCAGATTAACATCATCAACTGTGGGCTGTAGTTCATAAGGTATCTTTCTTTTGGAAGAAACAAAATTTTCTTGTATTTTCCTTTGAAATAATGCATGTATCTCACGATCAAATTGTAACTCTGCATCATCATCATCTTCTTCACTTTCACTATCTACTTCTTCTTCTTCTTGATCTTCTCCATCTCTACCATTCTCTATTTGTAGCTGTTGTTCTTCAATGGGTATCTGTTTCTTCGGATTCCTCTGAATAATATTACCGTCAAGTTTTGATACAGGATCATCTCTGGGTATTAAATCATCTTCATCGATATATTTCTCCAAAACATTTGGATTGGGTACCCGCTTTCTTGACATTGGCCATGATGTCCAAGAATTCACTGGGAAATCCTTATCCTGGAGATGTGAAAGATGAGCTGAATATAAATGAACAGCCAAATCACTTCTAAGATCTTCTTCATAATGTTGTAAGATTTGACGACCTTCAATTCTTATGTTTGGTATTGTCCCATGCGACTTTGTATCCAGCTTCCTTCTTTTAGAATCTTCATCCGACTCACTATCTGACATCCTCATCACTTATTAAACCCACCGATCTCTTGAACTATTATATCTTTGGGGGGTTTCTGGGTTTTCTCTTAAAATATTTCAATTGTTTTCATGTTTTTTTGGTATATGTTGAGTGCGCATTTCAAAAGTGTTGATATTTTTTTTTCCTTCTCGTTGAAAATGCCCATATAATCAAAAAAGCTTTGAGAGAAATCATCAAAAAGACACATCAACATCAAAATCAAAACAGAGACAAAATGCCATTATTAGAAGAGATTAGTGATGCAGAGGATATTGACAACATGGATATGGACTTGGCTGAGTTTGATCCAAGTCTTAGAACTCCTTTAGCTCCAAAATTAGAAAAGAAAGTTGTTAGAAGTCAAGATAGTGAACCTCAAGAACCTTCATTATTTCCAAATTTTGGGAACCAAGGTTCATTAGATGATATAGATGATGATGCTGGGATACGGTTTGAAAATCAAAAACAATTTAATGACGAAGAATTAGCACAATTGAAAACATTACAATTGATTTATCCATGTTATTTTGATAAGAATAGATCACATAAAGAAGGTAGACGTGTTTCCAAAGAATTAGCTGTAGAAAACCCTTTGGCTAAAACTATAGCAGATGCTTGTGTTTCATTACATTTGGTTGCAGTTTATGAACCAGAAAAGACACATCCTCAAGATTTTGGTAATCCAGGACGTATTAGAGTTGCATTAAAACATGAAGGTAAACCTGAAAGTATTTTGGTTAATAATAAACGTCATTTATTCAATCAAATTGCTAAATATTTAAAACAACATGAAACTACATTACAAACAATTAAATCATTACCAAAACCTCAAGAAATGGCTGGATTTGAACCAAAAGAAATTCCAAGAGTTAAAGGTTTTAAAATGAATACAATTGTACCAGCTTTTAGTAGATATACTTTAGGACATCCAATGACAAATTCAATTTATACTGAAGCCCCACCACAACCAGTTGAAGATGTTAAACCTGTTATGCCAAAACAACCAAAACAAAAATTCATGCATGTAAGAAGATGAAGTTTTGGTAAATTTTTTAATGAATTGTATATTATTAATTTTGAATGGTTTTTTTTTTTTTGAGAGCTAAAATGTATTACTACAATCCTCCTCTTCAAAATATATTATGATCATACATTACAAAAATTAATTAATTTTAACAGGAGCAAATTCTTGACGATATTGTTCAATTTTTGCCTTTTCTTCTTCCGATATACGACCAGATAAGTAAGTAACAATATCGTTTAATCCAACAATTGATAAGACTGGAATATCATATTTCTTGGAAACAACTTGAGTAGCACTTAATTGAGAATCAACAGTTTTTTCTTGTCTATCTAAAGCAATAATAGTACCAACAACATTACCCTTTTCTTGACCAATAATTTCAAAAGCTTCATTGATTGCAGTACCAGCAGTCATAACATCATCAATGATTAAGATTCTTTTACCTTCTAAAGTAGCACCAACAATTGAACCACCTTCACCATGATCTTTTTTTTCTTTTCTATTGAAAGCATAAGCAACTTTTTCATATTTTGAACCACCAATTTCAGCTAATTTAGCAGCAGTGATTGCAGCTAATGGGATACCTTTATAAGCAGGACCGAAAATAATATCAAATTCTAAACCAGAACTAATAATTGCAATTGCATATGATGAAGCTAAATTTGATAATAATTTACCAGTTGAAAATAAACCTAAATTGAAAAAATATGGTGAAACTCTACCAGATTTTAAAGTAAATTCACCAAATCTTAAAGCTTTTGATTCAACAGCTAAATCTAAAAAGTTTTTTTGATAATCTTGCATTGTTATAATAATAAAATATAAATCTTTTAATTAAAATTTAAGGATAAATGAAATTGAATATTATATTATGAAATGATAATATTAACGGTTAACTGGCCACAATTAGCACCGACAAAAAAAGAACTTGCAAGTCTAAGCTTCCTTGACAGGAGAAGAAGAACAAAAGACAATGGGAATTGAACAATGAAAGTTGTGTCAAATTGTGCACAATTTAAAATTTCAAATATTGGTAACATGAAATGCTAAAATCCCGTAATTTTAATTTTTTTGAGTTAGCGAAAATTTTTACAAAAATGATTGAAACTGGTGATTTTTGAAGGTGTTTGAAGGGGTGTTATGGGGTTATTGTTGAGATTGTGTGTATGTAAACTATGTATAGGGGCTACGGACGTCTTCTAGCCTCATTTGGTGCTTTTACAGTCTCTTTTGGGCTAAAATTGAATTAAATATGATAAGTTCCCAGTATCACAGGGTATTTGTTGTGAGCTTTACTATGTGCTTAATAGTTAAGAAAATCCCATCTTCACAGGTCTCGAATCAATAAAATCAGTACAAATTTAACAGAAATTGCATTCAAACAACCATTATCAACAACAAACAAACACCAACAACACAAAGTAAGAAATGGATACAGAAAAGACACAAAGCATACTACAACTCTTATCAACACCAGGTAAACCAAGTCCCAATCCCAGACCATTATCATCCTTCTCACATTCTCATAAAATATCTAAACCAAAACATAAATATCAATCTCATCCAACAATATCATATTTTAGATCTATTTCATCAAGAAGAGTACATACTCCAGAACCTGAACTTCCCTGTGAATCACCACAAACTTTCCAACCATATAATAGAACTCAATTACTATCTAGAATTCAAAGTTTTAATTCAAATGGTGGGATTGGTCCCTTGGGTTTTAAGATTCCATTAACACCACTTGATATTTCACGCAATGGTTGGTCATGTATACATAGAAATCAAATACGATGTGTATCATGTCATACTGTCTTTCATTTAAAATTCCCAGATTTGGAAAGTTTTTCAAAATCAATGAATTTTGGTGGTGATGAAATTGATGAAGAATATTATGAAGCTGTTATTCAAGGACTTTGTGAGAAGTATAAATTAGAATTAATTGAATCTCATGGTAAGAATTGTCCATGGAGGAAGATACAAACTCCTAAAAATTGTTATGATTTGAATGTTGATGCTAAATATCTTGATAATTACAAAATACAAGTACGGGAGATACATGATGTTAACATTAAGACTAAATATATTGAAGATGAAGATATACTAATAAAATGGTGTGATGAAAATGATGTTAAGTATGATAATATTGATATCTTGAAGTTAGTATTGTTAGGATGGAAACCAATTCAATTACCAAATGGTTTATTATTATCATGTGGATCATGTGGTCGAAGATTTATAACCACAGATGAAGAAATTGATTTAATTGATCAACATAATGATTGGTGTTGTTTTAATACAAGTTATCCAAAAGTTCTTGAGTTTATGAAATCATTATTTAAAAAGGAAACAACAGATGGTTATGAAAGTGAAGATGATATAAAGACATTACAAAGATTAGATAAATTAAGAAAAATTATATTTTAAAAGTGTTGTATATATGATTAAGACATGTTTTTGTTTGATATATGTTGTTTCATGAATCGTAATTGTATAGTTCTTATAATATTATTCTTTTTTTTTTAATGTAAAGTACTTGGATATCTTTATTGCATTTTTTGAGCATTATTACCAACTTCTAAAAATGTACCAAATACTTTATCCCAATGCCAACCTGTAACACCAAAACCTAATTCATAATTTTTATAATGATGTTCTAAATGATATTTTTTCAATTGTTGTAAATAACTTGGTAATTTTGCATGATGTAAAATATAATGAGTACAATCATACATGATATAACCTAAAAACCCACCTGCAAAACCTGAACATGCCATATAAAATGGTAAAATTCCGAAAACTAATTTATAAAAAGGATAAGCTAATGCAATGAATAAAGTTGGTGGCATAACTAATCTATAACGATCCATTGGTAAATAATGATGAACACCATGTAATAAGAAATGAATTGTAAAAGCAATTGAATGATCTGGTAAATAATGATCTAAATGGAATAAAAATCTATGTAAACCATATTCAATTAATGTCCAAACAAATAACCCCAACCCGAAAAGGAAAATTGATAAAAATGCATTTTGATTCATAAATCCAACGCCAAAAATAAATAAATCAACAGGGATCCAAATTGTTGGAACAACCCACCATGGTGTTAATGATAATGGTTCTAAGAAATTACCAAATAATGGAGCAGAACCTTTCCCATAATGTCTTGGTCTATGAACTTGATCTAAATAAAAATCTTTTGTAAATCCACCAAATAAAACTTGTAATAATAAAGGTTGATTAAGATCCAAGAATTTATGATTTTTATAATCATGACTAAAATCAGTAATAATATTTAATTTTTCATATTCTGGTAAACCATCTAATTTTGTTGAATCATAATTAACAGAATGTAAATTATCAATTTTAACTTCAACATCATGTTTTGGATTTGCTAATAATTCTTCTTCTTCTTCTTCAGTAGCTAAATAACCAATAAGATAATTTTCATCCAAGATTTCATAAGTTGTTTCACTATGTTCATGACTAATTTCATCAGCTAAAATATCTGTAATATCTTTACCGGCATAATCCAAGATTAAATCACCACCACCTGGATGTTCTTCTAAAAATGAAGTAACGTTATATATTTTTCTGTTATAAAGGGAAACCCAAACATCATTTTCATTTGTATGAGCTTCTAATGTTTTTTTAGAATATAATGGTAAAGTTTGTGACATTGTTTAATTGATTTGTAAACACCCGCGTTATACGATGAGACCGTTTACCGTTTAACAAAGAGAAAAAAAAAATTAAAATACCACTTGTTGATAAATGAGAGATGATCCTTGTTATATAAGAATGAACGATGTGTTGATAGTTTGCTATTTGTCTCTGAGATCTGATAGTCTTTGAAATGAATCAGGAGATGTCAAAAATGAATGAGAATGGGCTTTGTAAATAGGAGTTTGAAAGTTTTTTTGCAATGGTGTTACTTTTTTTATTTTTATTTACTTTTCAGTTATTGGCTTTTTTGCGCGAATAGGAGAAATTTAAAGTCGCGATTGATCTTTTGGATGGTGAAAAGGTATAATGTATGGTTTTAGAGGGATTTGTGGTAGGATATAGGTGTTGAGAGGGTGTTTATTGGATTCTAAGAGGTTGGTTACATAGGTTTAGCAATTTTAATAGTGTTTATACCTTGCTTTCCCACTAGTATCTCCCATTTCACTCACTTTCCAAATGGTCCGATGAGCACTTTTCAATATGGCATAAAAATGAAAATTGTACGGTAACGAGAGTGAATGCTGGATGTCTTATAACTTGGAAGGATATAGAAGGTAAGACACTGGGGTTGTCTGTTTGTATCCCAGTGAGGTTGTCTGTTCTTCAAACAATACCCTTTCCAACCAAGATTTCACGGCTTGAGTGTGGATTCTGGAATGAGTTCACTTTGATTCCATTCTCATTCTCATTCTGACAATCGACAATCACAACAAACACAGAACACAGAACAACACGTCACAAGTAGGAACCAGGAACAGCACAGTACTATACACACAGAGTACACAACACAAACAATGTACTAAACTTACCAATTACCAGAGATCAATCATCATATTCTATTAATGTTTATTAATTATGTCTAGTATATTATCCTTGACTTCCTAATAAGGAAATGCTAACTAAAACCTTTGTGTATAACCAGTCTAAATTTAAATATACGCGAATGTTTAATATTTCAACTCACAAGAAACATTTTAAACAACGGTTGAAACTTGGCTTATAAAAGACGTATTTGTTCTGGTGAAAAAACGGATTAAATATATACTGAGACGTAGATCATTCACAGTCCATTGTACTTCTATATATCATTGTAAAATCCTCTATAAAATGCATCCCCAATGTTTTAGTTAATTAATCTCACGACCGCGCTGACTAAGCTTCTCCCAGATTTCGACATTTACGCGTTCAAAACCTTGATTCAAAATTGAATAAATGGTATTTGAGAAATATGTACTAGAGATCTGAATAAGTTGAATTATAGACAAGAATCCATTAGCTATAACATAAACATAGATTGTTGAATCACATACACTGAATCTATATTAATTTATTCAAATCCCTTTTCAGCTATTCAACTAATTCTTCAATTGCTAATTATATTTATTTAATACCCAAAAATTCTTGTTCATTCTTTTTCAATAACCATTTGCTTGTTTCAAAAAAAAGATCTATATATACATTCATATTCAATTAAATTAAAAAGCATAACTAGAAAAGAAATTCAGATTCACATGTTGAAATGTCTAAATCAGATTCAACAGGAGAATTAACTCCAGATTATAATGAACAATTAAATAAAAGGAATTCTTCTCAACATGATTCAGATTTGAAAAAAGCTAAAAGAAAATCAAATGCTTATATGGCTGCTGAAGCTCTTGAACAAGAACGTGATGCCGTTACTGCATTAAAGAGATTATCAATTGGTAGAAGTTCAATAAATGTTGATCCTGATTTACCTTATGGAGTGGATGGTGATTTTAATTATAATGATTATTCAAGAAATCATCATCATAGAAGAAAATCTTCACAAAGTTCAGATTCAAGTTTAAATACTACATTATCCTCTACGGATGATGATAAAGAGAAAACTTTAACAGAAGATGATGATCCTGATAAGACAAGAAATGATGATTCAAATAACCATCAAAATCAAGATCAAGATGATGATGATGATGTTAAACTAAATGCTGAAAAATTATTATGGGTCCCTGCTAAATCACATCCAAATATTGCACCTGATCAATTCCGTCGTCATGTCCAATCAACTATAGATGATATGAATCATAGATTAGGTGATAAAGCTCATTTAAATACAACTTTAACTTCAAAAGATTCAATCCCATCATTAAAAGAATTAACTGATGAATTGGATAGATTATCTGAAATGGCTGGTCTTGCTGCAACAGATGCTGTTACATTAGCAAGATCTTTATCATCAGCAAGTGGTTCTTCATCATTATTATTAGATAAAGATGAAAATAGATTTTTCCAAGATTCTCAAAATACACCATCAACTTCACCAACTTCCACGAATAACAACAACTCTACAACACCTTCAAGATCAAGTTCACTTATTGAACGCCATTCAGAAGATGAAGCTGATCAAGATGCTCCTTTATTAGGTGAAGGTTCAAATACTCTTAGAAGAAATAAATGGACTACATATAGTAGGAGTCATAGAGGTGGTAAAGATAAACCAAGACCAAAAGCTCATTCACCATTAGCTGATGAACATAAATTCATTCCACAATCAACTTCACAAGAAAAAGAATTAAATTTAGAAAAAGAATTACCCCCAAATCCACCAATTTCATCATCTTCAACTTCAATTTCATCTTCATCTTCTTTCGATGATAACAATAATGAAATTCCAATGAGAAATGTCCCATTACAAGACCCACAAAAGCAAAAAATACTTGCAGATCAATCAAGAGGTCGTTCAAATAATTTATCAAGATCTCAATCAGATCCATCAACAGCAATCCCACCACAGAAAAGAACAAATCATTCAAGAAATAGACATGCAGGTTCAACGATAAGTATAGATCCAACATCACAATCCTCATCTTCATTATCCACACAATCAAATCAAAGAAGAGTTGTATCACATGAATCAACAAATCAAAAACCTTATCAAAGACAAATATCACAAAATCAATCAACATTAAATGAAATTCAAAATTCAAGACCTTTACCAACACATCCTCAACAAAAACCTGTTCCTTCTATACCACAAAATGATCAAAATGATCAAACATCCCGTCATCATCATAGATCTACTCATCAACAGAAACAATTACCTCAAACGCATCAACAACAAAACTTGACTCCACAACAGCAACAACAACTACAGCATCGTCATCAGTTACAAAAACAGCATCGCCAACAGCAACAACATCAGCAACAGCAACAACAAAATCATCATCATCATAATCAACCACAACAGCAGGGTCTTCATCACCATCAACAAAATCCACAACGTTCTCAACATCATCCTCAACAACATCAACCCCTGCATTCTAATCATACCATAAATTCAAAAGAATCATCACAACAAAGAAGTATAAGTTCTGGAAGTACTAATGCTCAGGATGATGTACCTACAAAAACATTATCACCAACTACAAGTTCATTTGGTTTATCACCATCTTCATCACCTACATCATCTAGTTTCAACCTACAACAATCTCAACAATCACAGCAACAACAAATTCCACAAACTACACCTGAAAAACCAGAGAAAACCAAGAAAGATAATTCATTTTTGAAGATGTTCAAGAAGAAAAGATCTCCATCACCAAAGAATCAAAAAACATTACCTTCTATTGGATCTAAAACTTCACCAACTGTTAATGATGAAAATAGATCACCTACTGGAACTCAATTTAATATTCCAGTATCACCTGAAAAGAAACAACAAGTACAATTACAAGATTCAGTACAAAAATCACCACCAAGACAACAACAAAGACCAACTTTAAAACCTTCAAAAAGTTCACAATTTAAAATTTTAAAATCTTCAAAATCTGATGAAAAATCAAAAACTTCAAATTTACAAGAATCTGTCACTATTGTTTCTAAAAAAGATGAAAAAAATCAAAAAGATTCTAAACTTCAACAATCACCAACTGGTCAACAACAAATAAGTCCAGAATCTCAAGAATCTTCACCTCCACAACAAGATGAACAATCTCAATCACTTGATCCGAAAAATCAACAACAATTTCATCAACAAACAGGTCAAGCATTAAATGAAGAACAACATAGAATTCAAAAAGAAACATTAAGTAAGAAATTAAGTTTAGAAAATATGAAAAAATCTTCAAAACCAAATGCTCCTGTTCAATTTACAGATTCTGCATTTGGATTTCCCTTACCACCATTATCACATTCAACAGTTGTTATGCTTGATTATAGATTCCCAATTCATGTTGAAAGAGCACTTTATAGATTAAGTCATTTAAAATTAGCAAATCCAAGAAGACCTTTAAGACAACAAGTTTTATTATCAAATTTTATGTATTCTTATTTGAATTTAGTTAATCATACTTTATATTTACAACAATTGGATGAAAATCAACAAGAATTTGAAGATGATCAAGATAAAGAACAAGGACAGATTAGTATAGAGTTATGATTTTGAGTTTTTGTTATTGTATTTAATTTTAATGAGTTTTGCATGTTAAGAATATGAGATTGTAGAGTCAACGCGTCAATATTTGCAATATAGCTATATTATCTATAGTAGCAACTACATTCAATTGATAAAATATAATGAATAATACAATAATTTATTGTCGTAAGGTATTCGTTAAAGGACCATGAATAAAAGATTATCTTCCCCATGGAACCAATGCTAAAGAACTTTGAGTGAATGTGAATAAAAATCTATAAAATCCAATAGATCCAGCAACTAATAATACATAATAAACATAATTCCAATATTGGAATTTGACAGTACTAACTTGGAATTTTGGAACACCAATAAAGTTACATAATGCATGAACAGCAAAACAACTCCATAAATTATTTGTTCTTAAGAAGACAAAATTTGTGAAAATACCGAAAAGGAATGTATACAACAATTGAAAAGCTGTAACAGCACCAATTAAATGAATTGGTGTCTTTTTGGTATATAATTCATATGCATGATGGAAATGTGCAAAACTGAAGAAAACTGGTGGTAAGAAAATCAATGTATTTGTAGAGACATCACGAACTTGGTATAATGTAACAATAGTGGCAGATGTGTAAATGATTTCTTCAGTCAATGGACCCACAATCAAGTCTCTAATACCTTGTAGTGTGGTTAATTGACCCAAAAGTTCTTTGACAATGAATTGAGGATCTGGGGAGCTAAAGAATGCTGCATCAATTAATGGACCAACAAACAAAATTGAAACCAATAATAAGGATTGTAAAACATCCCTAGTGAACAAGCCTAAATGACCATTTTCCCAATGAAGTTCACCATATCTATATTTCAAACCTGGTAAGAAACCTAACTCAGCATAAATTTTATTAGTTGGTTCCTCTGATAATTTAGATAATAAACTTGGTAAAATTGCAACAATTAAGATTGATAAACTTGTGACTTTAATGATTCTTGAAGTGATCACTTGAGGATCATTACGATCAATTTCTTTACCATCAACTGCTGATTTGGATGTGTATAAAATCAAAACATAAGCTATGGATATCAATGATGATAAACCGAACCCAGTAGTTAATGAGAATCCAGTAGAAGCGAAAAATGACATGATGAGGATGCTATATCTGTTTTGTTTGAACTTTGAACAAACAATTGGAAATGAAACAAAAAGAAACAGATCAGTAACAAATTCAATTCATTTAAATACTTTTCCAAAGTTCACAAAGTTCACAAAGTTGTGAAATTTCGAATAGCAATAATTGAGGTATTTCATATTACCCTACATTATCGAGAATGTTAGTATTTTCATATTATGAAAATACCGAAGTTGTTCAACACAACAATATATATAATTATATATAAAATTATTCAACATTAATCAATTATAATACTTATTTGTCTAATTATTTAACTTCAAAGTATACATTATAGTAACTAGAGGATTCTACGTTATTGATACACCTTCAATTAGAATAGTCAAGGTCTGATTAATCTAGAAAGGTTCAGAAGAAAAGAGAATTATAAGTTATATTGATATTACGGCCAAAAACGTTTCATAATCATTATGTCTGATGATCTGAATTTACACTACTGCAAAAATTAAAATCACAGCTACTGTTTCAATAAAGTTTGTGACAGCTTAAAAGGGAAATTTTCCACTGTGGGATAATTCGCGACAGATCGCATTGTTTGGAGACGCGGACCGTCGGTGGTATTAAACTACATATACGCGAGACAAAGTAGAAAAAACAATTGATTCATAACTTCATTAATCGAATGGAAAGCCTCTATTTTTGTTGCATACTCATCTTCCAGATCCATAATGACATGATACTCATAAATCCAACCGCAGATGTAGCCAATACAACGTTTTGAAGGTTATCATTTGGAACTTCCGGTTCAAGACCTGGCGTAGCAGAAGCAGGAGCGTTGGATGCTTCAACTAATTGAACAAATAACTCTGTCAAAGAGCTAGGCCATGCTGATGATATATGAAGTGGTGATGGAATGTTCAAAGAAGTAGTGTATTCTTCTGGCTGGATATCACATCTTTGTTGTTGCCTATCTAAATCAGCTTTCAATGCAACTATAATTGAAGGAACACTTGATATCAAAGAATGTTTTTGACCTAGTTCAACAAGATAGTGGAAACTATTTGGATCTGATGAATCATATGTCAGACATAAAACATCACATTGGTTAAGTTTTGATTGATTATCAAGAATTGCAGGTTCTAATTCACCCAGTTCTTCCAAAATTAAATAAACTTGTTTACCACCTTTCAATTCAACGCTATTAACAACAATTCTTGGTTTTATAGTTGGGTTATAGATTTCACTAAATTGTCTCCCTAATAATGCTTCTAATAATGATGATTTACCACTACCTGAACTACCCAATACATAACAATTGAACACAGAACGATCATTTACTGGGATTCTATAATTTTTACCAGATCTGACCCTTTCCTTTCTTGGTTTGGTGACTTTTAAAGCAACAGTGGTGCCACCTTTTGCGGCACTCTCAAATCCCAAATATGCTAGATATGATAACGTTGTTTTATAATCTAGATATGTAGTCATACTCCATTGAGCTAACCAACCTTGAAGTGTGACATAACCTTGTTCGTTTCTTACTGTTGTTTGTGGGAAATTAGTTTCTATCCATTCTCTTGGTACACCAGGTGTTGGTTTGAATAATGATTGTAATTCTTCTTCATTTAAACCACCATCATTATCCTTATCAAACAATAAAAATAAATCAACAAAAAATCTATATCCAATAGGACTTAATTCAACACTTGAAGTACTTGGAACATCTAGCACAGGATATAAAAATTTATCATTCAAAGAAAGAGAATCAGTATAATGGAAAGTACGTAGTATCCCCCAAGTGGTTTCGTGTCTTCCCTTCTCAGCGAAAATCTTGTTCAATATTATGAAACCTTCTTCTGTCAATCCTCTTAAGCCAAATGTTCCTTCCTTAACCTGGTTTACAGCTTGCTTAATATCAGCAAGATCGTTAATATCTAAACTTCTCCCGAAGCACTTCTTTTGTAATGCTAAAAATTCAGATTCATCTAAAAATCCATCTTGATCTTTATCACACAAAAAAAATATTCTTGACAAGGCAGCAGTAGCATTTCGTTTTAAATTACCTTCTTTAGCATCAAATAATGGTGATATTGGATGTGTCACTGCTCTTTGACAGAGATAAAACGCTTGACTAACATTGTATTTATCTTTTGCACTACACCTTATGCATGATTCAACTTCTTTATATTCTTTCAATATTGGAATAAATTCATCTGAAATAGTTCTGTCCGAGTCCAAAGATGTTGAAAGATCTGATTTGTTAGCACATAAAACCACTGGTAAATTCACACCAAGAGATCTGAAAATGTTCATCCAATATAATGAAATACGTTCGTATGTATAATGATCACTGTATACCAGCCAAATAACATCAGCTCTTCTAATTTCTTTTTGTAAGGCTGGAATATCTTGAGAATTGGTATCAACCAGTACTGTAGCATTTGGGGAGTATGGAGAAGACGAAAAATCCCTTGGAATTGTAATGGCAGGTAAAACTGATTGAATATTGGGCACAAATGTATCTTTGATCAAAGCAGTGATTAAGCTTGATTTACCAACACCTATAAAATGGTTAGAAAAGGAATAATATAGTATCAATACATTTGATGAACATACCATCATCACCACAAACAATGACTCTTATAGTATCTTTAGACATTTTTGTCACGAGAATTCAAAACAAGATGAGATAGATAAATGTAAAGTTGTTAATGTTCATGGTGATGAATTCGCGGGCACATTTCTGGTCGGGTCACGGATTGCTGACACTACTTAAAAATGTCAGATTTTTTCGCGGGCGTAGGATCAACAAAGTAAGCTGAGCGATATTGAACATAACATAAACTTGACACTGGAATATTCAAGATCCAAACACATAACTATAATACATCACACAAAATGGTATGTTAAGATAATATATGATATTAAATCGAGAAGTCTGAGGTTTCACTTGCAATTTCAGGCTCAATTGAGTTAATATTGATTCATTTCGTTGCAAAATACTAACTCGCCACCTTAGACTTCAGTCGGTACTGGTTACGATTTATCAAACAGTGTGTTCTCCCCAGATGGTAGAAATTTCCAAGTTGAATACGCAGCTAAGGCTGTAGAGAACGGTGGTACCTCAATTGGTATCAAATTTAAAGACGGTGTTGTTCTTGCTGTTGAAAAAATCGTCACTTCTAAATTATTAGTTCCAGGTAAAAATAACAGAATTCAAACAATTGGTCGTCATATCGGTGTTACCTATTCAGGTTTATTACCAGATGGTCGTCATTTAGTTTCAAGAGGTAGAGATGAATTCCAGTCATTCAAAGATCAATATAAAGATCAAATATCTGTTCCATATCTAATAGATCGTTTAGGTAATTACGTTCAAGCTTACACATGTTATAACTCTGTTAGACCATTTGGTATAACAGCTCTTTTCGGTGGTATTGATGAAGATGGTCCACATTTATACATGCTTGAACCAAGTGGAGTTTACTGGGGTTATCAAGGTGCTGCTACTGGTAAAGGTAGACAAAGTGCTAAGAATGAATTGGAAAAATTAGATTCAAACACTTTAACTGCTAAAGAAGCCGTTAAAGAAGCTGCTAGAATTATTTACTTGGCTCATGAAGATAGTAAAGATAAAGATTTCGAAATTGAAATCAGTTGGGTATCAACTTCTGAAACTAATGGTTTACATAAACCAGTTCCAGCTGATTTATTAAAAGAAGCTAAAGAATATGCTGAACAAAAATTAAATGAAGATGAAGATGATGATGAAGATGAAAACATGGCTGAATAAATCTAGAGGATGTTAACAATTAAGATCAGAAATGTATCACCTGCACTTATTTGTGTCTTAGAATATATGTATACTATACTTTGATTGTCATTTAAATATAGAGAATGTAGTAAAATGATCCATGAATTCTTGACAAAATCGTAGGTTTCCTATTGTCTAAATCAACCAATTCGATCATGTATTGTTCACTTATATTACATTAAAGAAAGTGTACAGAATAATACATATAACATAAAGATACACAGGCTAATTCCGTCCAATGTTGATTCTTTTAAATTCCCATAAAATAGTTTTGACATATATTTGATCTTCCAGTGTTCATATATAATACAACAATGATCGTTTTCGATCTATCTCAATTGTTTTAGCTTCTCTCTCAACTCTGAATTTTCCTTTTCTAACCGTCTTATTGTCTCAGCTGAAGCTTCATTCTCAAGTTTTCTACGTTCTCTTTCTGCCTTTTTCCTTCTTTCTAATTCTTCAATTCTTAACTTTGATCTTGGACTCAGATCATTGCGATCTCTAAAATTGACAATATACCATTGTAATTCTTCCGTTAACGAATCAACTTGATCTCTCAGTTTATTTAGCTCATCTTGTGACTCTTTGTTTTCAACATTTGAGTTGATTAATAATTGTGAATGATCTGCAATTAATGAACTTGTAGCATTTTCAAAATATGATGTTAAAGATCTCATCACCGCTTGTGCTTGATCAAAATCTAAATGAGAATCTAATAATTTATTCAATTTTTGTTGTGCTTGATGAACTGAAGATTCTTCTAATATTGAATCAAAATGATGTAACAAATTCTCAAAATTTGTAACTTGTGATTGAAATAAACTATTGAATCCCAGTTCATAATTTGTTAAAGTAGAGACTTGATAACTTAATTTTCCAACTTTTTCAGTTAATGTACTATTGTTCAGTTTTAGTAATGAGTGCTCTCTTTTGGAATCCTCAAGAGAAAACGTCAATTTACTCTTCTCAGCTGCAAGACTTCTTTGTTTAGCAACTGCCAGATTTAATTCTTTTGCTGCATGTTCTAATTTTCTTCTATATTCTTTATCTTTAGAAACTTTTTCACTTTGCAGATCTTTAAATTGTTGTTGAAGATGATGGTAATCTTGAACCAATGCATCATAATCATCCTTGGATTGACGAACTAAAGACTTCAAGTTGGACACAACACCATTGACCTGGTCATCTTTGGATTCCAATTCTTCTTGTAATATCTCAACATCTTTGGTCAATTGATATATTTCATCCTGTTTTTGTTTTAATAAGTCATGGCTAGTAGAAGGTTTAAGATCTCTTGAAGGCTTATTTCTCAATTCATCAATCTCCAGTCTTAGATTGTCAATTTCAGCATTCATTTTTTCAAGATCTTTTGAATGATTTGTTTTAATAATGTTGATTCTATTCTTCAACAATTGAGTCTCTTTCTCATTTCCATTTTGAAGTGATTTTTGATTCGACTGATCTTCCAACTCTGATTCCAATCGTATTATTGTACCATTTAACTCTCCAATTTTATCCCTCTTTTCACCTAATAGCTTCTTCAGACTAGCAACAAATAACAAGTTCTCCTTAAACTGGTTTTGAAGTGCTATAAATTCATGTTTCAAAGCATTAGATGCCTCTGATTGCTTTTGTAATAAAGACTTTAGCTCATTTTCAACAGCATGAGAGTTGCTAAGTTTATCCTTGGTTTCAGAAATGAATGAATTAACTTCATCAATATTATAGTCACCCATTTTGGAAAGATTGTTTGATAACTCTTTATAGTCCTTTAAAATTTCATTTATAGCTAATGAAATGACTTTGAGTTTGGTATCTAAAGAACTTGATTGATCTCTTGCTTGTAATACCGCTTTAGCTGATTCACCTTTCAAAACATCCAGCAATAATGTCAAAATTTCATTAACTAAAGATTCCCATCTATCAGAATCTTCATTTGATTTATCAATCAATGCACCTTGTTGGTCTGCACGAGCTTTAATTTCATCAATATATGAGTTTAAATCATTATTTAGATCACAGGTTGTTATCAAATCATTCTTCAACTCCACGATTTCTTTATCCTTTTCAGCAAGTTTTGATGATTGATCTTCTTCACGAGCTTTTTGATTATTTTTCAGATCTTTCTGAAGTTTTGAGCGTTCACTGAATAGCAAATTATTTTCCCTCTCCAGACGTTCCATAAAATCATTCTTTATTTCTTCACTGTTTCCTGTAGAGTTCATTATATTTCTTATGAATTCTGTTAACAGTCTTTGTTGCAGTTTATAACTTGTTATTTGTTTTTTAAGGCTTTCCACTTCAAACGATGACCCAACAGTTGTTGATCCTAAACTATCAGTCCCTTTACCGATACCAGTTTCGAATAAAGATACTGATCTTATTGGTGATTTAACCTCATTTGTGTTTTCATCAAATAAAGATTTCATAAAATTCAAATCATTTGCTTTTGATGATGGCAAAGGATGTATGGATTGTTGATCCTTTGTGTGTAAGGCACTAGCTGGTCGTAGTTTCCTCCATGGAGTTGTATCTGGATGCATTTTGGGTATCTTGGGTGTTGAATTAGGGTTATCAAGATCGATAGTACTCTTGTTGTTATAATCACGGTTCTCATCATTCTGTTCATCACCACTTTGATCTGAGTTATCTGATAATTGAGAAGAGTCTATTCTGGATTTGTTGAAATTGAAATGGGTTTTATGTTTTGGAGTTGAATTCTTAAGCGCTGGTGTTGGACTTGAAATACTTCTATGATTTATGGATTGTAAGTTGTTGAGATTCTTTGACCTTATGATTTGTGAATTAGACAGAAACGTGCTTGAGTTGAGAAATTCATTGGCATCGTCATCATCTTCATCTTCATCTTCATCATCTTCACCATCATCATCATTTGATTCTGCCTGGTCCTGGTCGTTATCAAACTCTGGATTTGCCTCTTGGTCTTGTTGTATCATTCCATCTCTAGTTTCATTCGTCCAGTATTCATTAACTTCATTAGTATTTTCATCAAATTGACCATCATCTATATTTCCATCTTCATCACCATCTTTTTGGGTTATACCATCTTCATGGTCAATAGTATGTTCTTGAATTGAATTGTAATTGGAGTCATCAAATTTCGAACTCTTCACATTTATAGATGTACCAATGTCTGATCCATTGTATAAATATCCATGCTTCACTTCTATACCATTACCGCTCTGTATATTCTCATTTCTGGGGCTTCCCTGTAATTGGTTATTTAACGAAAGATCATTGAAGTTAGATATACTCTCTAAAGTCTCATCCTGGAGCCTTGAGCGACGAGGTTTGAGCTTAGGATATTCCATTGATCTTATCTTGTTTTGGAAATTCTATTAGCAGCAATCCGGCCTGGTCAACTAGTTTAGCGCCCTGTTAATAGTGTCTCAGCTACTCCTTTGTTTATATTTGGCAGACGGTTGTTGTAGTTATAACCAAATTTCGATGTACAAGGATTTTTTAAATTTAGTGAGATGAGCAGTGTTTACTTTTCAAACAAAACACTATATTGCGTCACGATTGGATTGAGTGATTGGGTTCAAACGGGTTGTTGATGGTGAATAAATGGACAGCTTGGAATTGTTTCCAATGGTGTAAGCGCGCCTTGGCTTATGATAATGTGATGGATCAAGCGCTTATAGAGATGTACCAGATACATACCAATCTCACTACAATTTTAAAACATCAACAATGATTTCAAAATACGCGTATGACGGATTCGGAAATTATTAAGAATGTGATCAGTCAGGTGACTGAAAAACTCAACAATTCTGAATTTCTTTCAATTCTTAGCACTTAATCCATGACTTTTCTATGATATGATATAATTCAGTGCACCAGAATACTTCAATTATACGCTAGACTTCATACAAAAGACAGATCACCTTCAAACTACCATTTTAATACAATTTCCATAGTTAACAGCGCGGGCGCGAAATCATAAGCGTTACCCTCTTGTGAAATGGATTAACAATTTATTGGTTCACCCACTTTCCGCGATTATTTTTTCAACACATTTTATTGATTTTGGTGAAAAATTTTGGTTTTGGCGTATATTGTAGAAGAATTGATTTGATTTAATATTATCAACAGAAAAGTCACATAGACCGATCGAAGAGTTAATTTGTTTGTTTTCATTCATAAACTCTTTTTTTTTGAAACATGGGCTTAGAACAACCAAAACTGGAAGATATTCCAGTCGATGATATCGATTTCTCTGATTTAGAAGCACAATATGCTGTTGAAGATGATACTTCATTTGATAAATATTTAGTTGTTGATGGTGCACCAATTGCTCCAGAAGCTAAAGTTCCAATTTTAACTAAAGTTTTAACTAAATTATTAAGTCAACATGGTACTGTCACCAATTTCTATATGCCAATTGAAGATGGTAAAACTAGAGGTTTTGCTTTTGTTGAATATGAAACTCCGGAAATTGTTGAAAAAACAATCAAATCATTAAATGGTAAAAAATTAGATGTTAAACATAGATTATTCTTGAATAAATTAACTGATATTGAAAAATATGGTGCTGAAGGTAATGTCACTGATGATTTCCAAGAACCTCAATTACCGCCATTTGAAGAAACTGATTACTTAAGATCATGGTTACAAGATGAATCAGGTAGAGATCAATTTATCTTACAAAAACAAGAAATGGTTGGTGTTTTCTGGAACAAAAAGAAAGAAAACCCAGAACCTGCTATTGAACCAAGATTAAACTGGACTACTAGCTTCATTAAATTTTCACCAAAAGGTTCATATGTTTTCTCAATTCATCCTCAAGGTTTACAAGCTTGGGGTGGTAGAGATTTCAAAAGTTTGAAAAGATTCTCACATCCAGGTGTTCGTCTGATTGATTTCTCACCAGATGAAAAATACTTGATCTCATTATCACCAGAACCAATCATTTTACCACCAGAAGATCATCCAAAAAGAGCTTCATTCCCATTCGGTCCAGAATCTGAAGGTCATAAATTAATCATTTGGGATATTGCTACTGGTTTACCAGCTCGTACTTTTGCCTTACCACCACATTTAGAACAAAGAAAAGAAATGATCTGGCCATTATTGAAATGGTCCCATGATGGTAAATATGTTGCCAGATTAGGTCCAAATGCTTTAGCTATTTATGATGCAACTGAAGATTTTGCATTATTAGATAAAAAACCATTGAAAATTGACAACATTATGGATTTCGAATTTGCTCCACATGGTGTTCAATTAGCTACTGCTAAAAAACAAGATCCATTAACTCATGTCTTAGCTTACTGGACTCCAGAAACTGGTAACCAAACTGCTAGAGTTGCATTATTAGAAGTTCCATCAAAGAAAGTTTTAAGAACTATTAACTTGTTCCAAGTTTCAGATGTTAAATTACACTGGCAAGATAATGCAGAATATTTAGCTGTTAAAGTTGATCGTCATACTAAATCTAAAAAAACATTATTCACCAATTTGGAATTTTTCAAATTAAATGAAAAGGAAATTCCAGTTGAAAAAATTGAATTAAAAGATAGAGTTGTTAACTTTGGTTGGGAACCAAAAGGTGATAGATTTGTTACAATTTCAAGACCTGAAGTTCAAGGTGCCAATCCAGCTATTGCAAGAAATGCAATCACTTTTTACGCTCCAGAATTACCATCAAAGGGTAAAATTGCTAATTTGAAAAAATGGATTGCATTTAAAGTTATCGAACCTAAATTCAGTAATACAATTAATTGGGCTCCAAAAGGTAGATTCCTTGTCATTTCCACTGTTGGTACATCATCTCAAGGTGGTTTAGAATTTTATGATATGGATTATCCAGGTGAAAAGAAAGAATCTGAATCAACTCAAGTTAACGCTCATGTTAGAGAAATAGGTAAATTAGAATATGCTGGTTTAACAGATTTAGAATGGGATCCATCAGGAAGATTTGTTGCCGCTTGGTCATCATTCTGGAGACATAAAATTGAAAATGGTTATAGATTATTAGATTTAGCAGGTCATGTCTTGAGAGAAGAATTAATAGATGATTTCAAAGCTTTCATTTGGAGACCACGTCCAGAATCATTATTGACTGGTGGTGATCGTAAGAAAGTTAGAAAGAACTTACGTGAATATTCTGCTCAATTTGATGAATCTGATGCTATGGAAGCCAGTGAAGCTACAAGAGAATTAATCTTGAACCGTCGTCGTCTATTGGAAGAATGGACCTCTTGGAGATCTACTATTGACTCTCATAAAGATGATTATGGTATCGTTCAAGAATCAACTTCAAATGAAGATGAAGAAGTCATTGAAGAAATTAAAGAAGAAATTTTGGAAGAAAAAGAAGAAATTGTTGCTTAATTATAGAAATGTGGATTTGCTTTTATTTTGAGATAAAGCTCTTAATTTGTATATTAGATGATGTATATTTAATACCTAGTCATTGCATATGATAATATTGAATTTAGTTTATAAATCATTGTAATAGATCATTACTGCCTTGGTTTGAGTAGTGTTTTACTATTTACTATTAATCTATTTCCCGATATGTTATCGTCACGGTAAGTTGACAGGCATGATGATGACACAAAAACATCAAAACACAAAAACATCGAAAGTATAACGAATATTGATTAATTCCTGCTACTAATTACTTTCTCATTATGATCAACTATCAACTAGCACAGAGCAATAGTCAACAATGCCGCGTCCTACAATCGAAGATTTGAGATCATTGATTTTAACATTTGAGGATATGAAGAAGGATCGAAGATACCCAATTCATTCTGCTTCTCCAGGTTGCCCAGATGGAGGAGAAACCATAAGAGAAAACTGGGTTTCAAGTCAGTTCTCCAATACAGAAGGACCTACAAAAGCATATGCTTTAGGGTGTGAGTTTGTTGTGATGGATGATGATACAAGGCAGGTTGGTCATATTATGTTACTTGATTTTGATGGTAAAGTGGTGTTCGATGAACTCATTAGACCTAGAGGCCAGATTAAAACTGTATTAGCTAAACACAATAGTCAAACTCCAATAAGATTTATTGAACATTCATGGTTTAGTCTCAAAGATATACAAGATAGGTTATTTAAGATTGTTAGCGCTGAAGATATTATAATTGGTCATACTGTTTATAAAGATCTACAAGCTCTTGAATGGAAACATCCAAAGATAGTTGATACAGTTAAAATATTTAGTTACATTCATCCACAGGAGTCACCATCTTTAGACTTTTTAACTCTTTACTTTCTCGGTTCTGAATATGTTGATAAGATAAGTCGTTTCTCTGGACCAGTGGTAGATGCAAGAGCTGTATTGGATTTAACTAAATTTGAAATTA
Source organism: Hansenula ciferrii (assembly GCF_000313485.1). Classification (NCBI taxonomy): domain Eukaryota; kingdom Fungi; phylum Ascomycota; class Saccharomycetes; order Phaffomycetales; family Wickerhamomycetaceae; genus Hansenula; species Hansenula ciferrii. Next base: position 21,032 of record NW_011887552.1, on the reverse strand, counting down.
AATGCTGGAATTTATGATATAAGATTAGAGATATGGAATCATATAGTCTAGAAATTGATTGAATTTTATTATCAAGAAGAGTCGCTGCTTTAGAGTATACTAATACAGTCATAGAAAAAATTAAAATTAATAACATACAACTTCTACATTAGGGGATAAATATAATTACAACATGCATTCCAGTATGTACAAGAGGTGAATATAAATATAATAAATTTTATTTTGGAGCTTTAGTTTTCAATTGTAGACCATGCCATTTAGCAATTTCATCAGATAATATAGAGTTAACTAATTTATGTTGTTTGATCATAGTTAAACCTTTGAAATTTTGTGAAACGACACTGATAGCAAACATGGAGCCGCAACCACCAGAGATATCCATGACTTCTAAAGATTCTGGAGTTAACTCTTTATACAATTTGTTATAAATAAGTTGTTCATAATCACTTAATCTTTCTTCACTGTAAAATCTTGTGCTTATTATACTTGGTTTTAGAATAACTGGTCTTGTGAGAGTTGAGGACCTTAGTGGTGCCAAAGATGATTGAAGAGATCTTAGACGAAACATTGTAAAAATTGAAGCGAGTTCTTTAATGGTGGTAGATAATATTCTTCAAATTTAAGAAATTGATCTCTGAAGATTCAAACAACCAATTTTTGAAGCCTGATTTCTAAGCTTTTGATTTTTTCAACAATAATTAAATTCGCGGGTCGGACCACCGAGATTTCATTCTTTATGGAACAATTTTTATCAAATTTATGATGCTTATTTGAAGAAATCTACCTGATATAAGAAACGATTTATGTATCACACCTTGGTAGACCTACTCCTGGATTGAAAGGTGACTCTTATAAGTCTCTGAGATAGTGGTAATTTTCAAATTATTCCGCTTATAACAGCAAATCATAGACCATAAACAAGCTACAAAAAAACTCAAAAAATGCAAAATGTATACTCCTTTAAAAAACATAATAAAATGTTCATTGTACTTTCATTAATCTTTGGCGTGTAATTTCTTCTCTTTTCTATCGATAATATTGAATCTTATCAACTTCTGATTGTAATGCTTTCAAATCACCAAGAATATCAGCCGTACTACTTGAAACACTATCATTTCTTTGTCCATAAGGTGAAGCATTAAACCCTTGTTGTTGCTGTTGATAAAGTGATGGTGATGGTGATTGACTATTATTCATTGGGATTTTAGGTGGTAATGCAGGTCCAGGATTTGAATTTCTTGAAGGTGGTGGAGGTGGTGCTGATAATGTATTGGCTCTTGATCTTGGAGGAGGTGGTGGAGGAGGAGATCTTGATGATGTAATTGGTGATGGTGCTCTTTGCTGCTGTTGTTGTTGCTGTTGTTGTTGTGGAACATGTAAAGAATTTGGATCAAATGGGATTGGTGATGATGCTGATCTTTGACGACTTTGTGGTGGTTGTGGTACTGAAAGATTATTACCTAAATTTGGTGATGCAGAACCAGCTCTATAATCTGGATTAAAATTTTGACGCATTTGAGATGATAATGAACCAGTCATTGTTGGTTGTAATTGTGATTGATTCAATCCTGTATAGTTTGGAGCCAGTTGACCATTTGTATGTTGTTGTTGTAAAGGTTGCATTGTAGGTGGAGGAGGAGCTTGTTGTTGATGTTGTGATTGATTTGTTAATAAACTGTTTAAAAACATATCACCACCACCTGTTGTATTTGGTTGTAACATTCCAGGACTTAGTACCGGACCAGTATGATTTGGAGGTAAAGGTCTAACAGGACCTGTATGATTTGGTGATAATAATCTAAATTGACTTGAAGGATCTGGTGAAGAAACTCTTGGTGATCCATTATTACTATTCCCCATTTCATGATCAAAGAAAATTGATGGAATATTTGCCGGAGTACCATGTACTAAAGCACTATCAACATTTTTAACATTTTTAAAATGATCAAATTGATCCTTCATTTCATGTAATTCTTCATCTTCATTAATTTTACCAGAAGATTCAGGTGATGGTTGAGGTTTTGGTTTATTATATCTTCCTAATAATTGATCCATTGGTAATGTTAAATCAAAATTAACAGGTTCTGCAGCTTCTGCACTTGGTTCAACTGAAACTTCATCAGAAAATTTGACTCTTTTAGATAATCCATTTTTTTTCTTCTTTTTTTGACGTTCTTCAGGTCTTTCACCCGTTAATATGAATTGTGTAAAAGAATCTAAATCAAATTTACTTGCATCAGAGCCAGTATTACTTGTTAATTTATTCATAAATTCATTATCATTATCATCATCTCCATTTTCTAAATCATTCATTCTTTTCTTGGATAAAATTGATTTAGGTTTGGGTATTGGAGCAGGAACTTTTATTAATTTTCTTGATGGTATACCCGTACCTAAGATTGTATGTGAAATTAATCTCAACAATGCAAAAAATTCTCCAATATTTAATGAAGTACATGATCTAAATATTTTTTCTAATATAGATCTATTTTGATCTAAAATGTTGAAATTGTTTAAAAAATTGAAAACATCACTTAACCGTATTAGTTTGGTGTTTTTTCTAACAACAATATCATTATACCATCTTAAATAAGTTTTAGCTTCATCTTTTGTTAATTGCTCTATTGTAAGTGATAATGGAACGGCTAAATCTTCATCATCTTCAATATATGTAGGTTTTGATAATACATCTTCACTTTTACTCTGTGATGGTGGTGGTGGTGGTACAGGCCTTTGAAAATCTACACCGTTCCCTTGTGGCTGTTGTTGTTGTTGTTGTCCATTTTGTTGAACCAAATTGACTGAAGATGTTGATGATGTGGGAGTAACGCCAAATGATACTGGAGGTGGTGGAAGATTACTATCAGAACTCAATCCAGCTATATTAAGCCAGTCGAATCCAGCGCCACTCATGATATCTTCTGATGCTTTTCTTGATCTAATCTATAAATTCAATGAAGTTTCTGATGATTGAAATAATGGATTATAATGTTCAATATTTGAACCTTCCTCGATAACCAAAACAATTCTTAATATACCACCAATTCAAACGAGATAAAAACACAGGATTTTTGATGAAACTGAAACTGAGATATTCAAATATATCACAGTGAATTTTACCCTTGACTATACTCTTGTTTCCTTGAGATTGTCCTTAATTCTTCTTTGTCAATCTAAGTACAATTTCTGATGCATTATGTTTTGAACAGTTTGGCTCCTAATCAAAAAATCGGAAATTTCGCGCCTATAAAACCGCCGTCGCGAATTTTGAAATTATATATGGAGATGAATTGTACCAGTAAACTTTTGTTTATCGGTTTAGATTTCAATTATATTGTGGTATGATGAGCAGGGTAGCGTTGGGTTTTGATGATGGTGATAGTGGGTCTGAAGATGAAGTACAGCAAAAACCAGTTGCTCGTCGATTTGGAGGGAAAAGTTTTGGTAAAGTAAGACCAAGAACAAATAAAGATCTTTTAGCTGAAAGTTTACAAAATCAAATCAAGGCACAAGAATATGAGGCTAAGGATCCTGAAGCGTATCAATATGATGAAGTTTATGATGAAATACAATCAGCTAGGGAATCCAAGAAACCTAAACCTGTAAATGATCAAAATGGTTCAAAATATATTGATAGATTATTAGAAGCTAAAAAGAAGAGAAATTTAGATAAATTACATTTACAAGATTTAAAACAACAAAAAGAACGTGAATTAGAAGGTGATGAATTTAAAGATAAAGAAGTATTTATAACAAAATCATATAAAAATTTTAAAGATCAAAGAATAAAAGAACAATTGGAATTAGAAAAGGGGATAAATAATGATATAAATACATTTCGTGATAATATAACAAATAATAATCAAAATCAAAATCAGACAAATCAAGATTCAACAGACCAAAATGAATCAACCAATAATACAGAAATAATATATACATCATCATTCCTAAACAATATGAATCAACAACAACAATCAACCAATAATAATAATAATGATGATGATGATGATGATGATGAAGGGAATAATAATCCTAATAATAATTCAAATTCATTACCAAATCCACATACAATAGAATCAACCCGATTTAATAGAGATCATTTAATACCTCCTTTACTTTCTGATGAAGTTATTCAAGGATATAGAGAAAGATATGAACAAAGATTAGCTGAAAGACAACGATTAAAAGAACTTGAATCAAAAGCAAAATCAAAATTTAAATTTAAATTAAAGAAATGAGAACGTCGAATACACTTTTTTTTTTTATTTATTAATTAAGCAATTTTTATTGTCATTTTAATGTAGCAAAACATACATATAATACACAGAGCATACCCGGAGAGTATCAATCATATTCACCAGGTACGTATTTTTGTAATAATTTCTTAGCACTTTCTTTTAAATCTTCATTATTTTCATAAAGATCTTTTAAAATATCAATACAACCTTGTTTAACAGGAGGTTTAAACATTATTAAAAATTGTAAAGATTGGAATCCCAAGCTTGATCTTTCAGGATCAATACATAATGATTTTAATTTTAAAATTAATTCATTATTTAAGTAAGGTAAATCAGATAATAATCTAATGAAAATTTTCCTATCATTTGATTCTAAAAATGGAATCATTGTATCCAAGATTTTTCCTGTCCATTTTAAATAATTTGGAATTTTGTCATCATTTGTTGTAAGGGATTCATCATCTAAATTTTTATTAAATTCTGCAAACCATTCTTCATTTAACCAACCAATTATAATATCAATACGTTCATGAATATTTTCTAAAAAAAATTGAAATAAAGATTCACGAACTATATCACTTAAAATTTCACTTTCTTCTTGGTTAGTTGATGCAAGACCTCTTGTTGCTAATCTTGTTAATAAAATTAACCAAGAATTTTTAGACCATTTAGTTATAGCAATCTTATTAATTTTTAAAGTATTATCTAAAGGTTCTAATCCAGCATTTTCTGGAGTATTATCTTCAATCTTATAATTTGAAATTTTAAAAAAATTTTCAATTATAAATTTTAAATGAATTTTTTTTTCATCAAGGGAAAGAGAATTTGGTAATGGTAATGTATATGTAGTTTCTAAATTTGAATCATCTTGTTCATTTTGTGATAAAATTTGATTATTATCTAAATCATCTTTTTCTGTATCATCAATTTCATTCTTGGTGAAATTTGTTGAAGTTTGAGATGTTGCAGTAGTTGGTGGTGGAGGTGGTGGTGGTACTTGTTGTTGAGGTGGTTGTGGTTGTTGTACTTGTTGTGATTTATTTATTAAATCAGTATATCTTGCAGATACTATACTTAAAGCACTAATTAATTTTTGAGTATCAGTATTTAATAAAGTTGAAATAGCTAAATTTGATAAAATTGATGATGGAATTTGTGATACATCAAATTTAGTTAATTCATTATTTGAATCAATTAATCTATAAAGTGAAGCATAAGAATTATCATCACTAATCATTGAATTATTTAATAAAGGTGTTGTAGTTGTTGTTGATTCTAGTTTAATTTTCTTTCTTAATGGTTGATCATCATCATTTAAATCTGTCAAGATACCTTTTCTTTTTTGTTCATTCATTTTAGTATCAATTAAAGTAACCCATTTTTGAGCTTTTAAAGATAATGGATTTGATTGAGTAATAATATTTGCTCTTGAACAATAATTTAATAAATTTTTAATATATCTATCAACATATCTTTTAGATAATTTAAATTTTAAATTTGAATCTTTGGATAATTGAAATTTTTCATCTAATTTAAAATTTAAAATTGAATTTAAAATTTTCCCTTGGAATATATGATAACGTTTTTGAATTATAATAATTAATCCATTCAAGATTGATATAAATTTTTGTGGAATTAAATATTCTTCATCATTTAAATAATTAATTAATAAATCTAATAAACCTTGAGCTTCAGCATCTAAAATATTTTTCGATAAAACTATATGATTATCTGATACGTTTGATATAGAGATTTCATTATTACTACTACCACCATTCAATTGGTTAGCTCTTCTTGGATCTTTAGTAGCGTTATTAGTAGGAGTTTGAACAACAATTACTTTAACGATAAATTTCACTATTGTTAATTTTACACCAATTGATTTAGTTTCATCAATTTCTTTATTATTTGATGAATTTAATGGATAAGTAGTTGACCATTGATCTATAATAAATTTTTTCACCTCGATAAAATCATTCCATAATTGTTGATTTGAAGTTTTTGCAACTAAATCTAAAATTAATTCATAAATATTTGTCATTGTTAATATAATATTTTTTAAAATTGTAACATCTTTTATATGAATTAATTGTTTTAAAGCACCAATCAATATCATGGCAGCATCTTGTTTTTGATAAAAAGATATCTCTCTTTTTTCAGGTAAAGTAAATTCATAAAAAAAATCTGTACACCATTGTTGAATTGGTAAATCTTGACTAGATATCGCTATTGGTACAACCATTTGTACAACTTGATTGAAAGCGGAAGGGCTTTGTTGAACGAATTGTTTCGCCTGGTTGAGCTGTTCTACCTGGCTCATTTTGGAACTGTGTCTATCGTTGGTTTATAACCGTTTGAGCTTTTGGGCGGGTATGATGTTTTAGATCTGTATTCCACTGTCTATTGATTCTTTGTTGATGTTGGAAATTTAATTTGTTTTGAAAGAAATCATTCGCGAAACAATTGGATTACGTAATATGTGAATAATATATCAGTGCTGATATTTACGCAGTGAAATTCGGTATCAGTGTAAATATAAGCACCAGTTGTGTCTTCGTATAAAGCATAGTAATTAACAACTAAACTAAACAAATTGTAAACTACTTATTAATTGATTGAAAGACTTGTATAGTTGTTTAAAAGAAATTGAATTGTATTGAAAGAGTTATTTGAACTATATATATTTATCATTCATGGTTAAATTCCTTATTGTTCCTGAATTGTCCCTTAATGTACTTCCTGGTACTTGACACATCTAATTAATACCCGTGAATAATACCCAATGAATAGATTCTATACCCAATTATGGTTTGATTTCTTTCGTTTGAATTATATACCATTAGTTAACTTATACTGTATTCAATTGACTAGTACTCTTATTAATTATATACCTATTCTATCAAATTGTAAATCATTGTTATAAATCTTTAAGAAATTCGCAACTGAAAACTCACACAAAATTTAAATTCCCTTATATCCCCTTTTACTTATATAATACCAAACAAAGTAAATCCACAGCAAAACTATAAAACAATTTCAATTGCTCATTTTTCAATTCCATTTCTATAACCCCTTATATCAAACTATATATAAATGTTTAATTTCCCAAAATTATTACGTACTTCAGTACCATTAAGAACAATTAAACCATCAACAACACAACTATATAAACCATCAATTTATCAATACCAATCTAAAATGCCATTATTAACTATATCAAATTCAATAATTGAAAGTTTAACCAAGAATGAAATTTTATCAGATGTTGTTCAAGATCAAAAATTTGAACCAAAGGGTTTATTAACTATAAGTTATGGGAATTCAAATGAAGTTGCCCTTGGTAATACTTTAGGGATTGAAGATACTCAAACAACACCAAAGTTCCAATTCACATTCAATCCAACAAATAAAGATTCTTCATCAACATTGGAGGAAATTAAAGATACAGATTTATTCACATTAATCCTTACAGATCCAGATGCCCCATCTCGTACAGATAAAAAATGGTCAGAATATGCACATTTCATTCATACCAACTTATTATTAAAATCACAATCAAATGCATCACAAGATTCTGATTTTTTTTCAACTGAATTGAATTTAGATTCTCAAGGTAAAGAATTATTAAGTTATCAAGGTCCTGCACCTCCACAAGGAACTGGGAAACATCGTTATGTTTTTTTGTTGTATAAACAACCTCATGGTGTTGAAGATTTAAAAGCTCCAAAAGATCGTATTAATTGGGGGTATGGAGAACCTGCTACTGGTGTTGCCAAATATGCTAAGGAGAATGATTTGGAATTATATGCTGTTAATTTCTTCCATGCTGAGAATAAATAAAACGACGAGGTAACGAGTCGCTTATATTAGCCTCGTTAGAGGCGGTCTTATCTTAATGTTTATATTATATATCTATATTATATAGCGCTATAATCTATGACTACATGATTTAAACTAATTTTAATTAAACATAATAAAACATACTAAAAAAAGATAAACAAACAAAACAAAATCACATGAAACACACATAAAACATATAAAAAAAACTTTTTTTCTAGTTTAAAACCTATTTTCATAAACATTTAAATCATTATATTGATAATTTGAATCATCTCTATCATCATCATTTTTTGAATTTAAAAATTGTTGTTGTAATAATTGTTGTTGTAAATATTGTTGTTGAAATTCATTATTTTGTCCTTGTCCTTGATTTGGAACTTGTTGGTTTGGGATCTGTGGTGGTTGAACTATACTTGAATTTCTTGATTGTGGATTTGTTTGATTTGATAAATAATTTGAAGTTGTACTATTTTGTCTTGAACTTTGTTTTTTACTACCTCCAACATTTGAACCAACTCCATTAATCTCTTCTCTTGGAACAATATCAATTAAAAAATCAAACATATCAGATTTTTGTAAAGCTGCAGCAATATCACTTCTTTGTAAAGTTCTTCTCTTGTTTTCCTCAGCATGAATCCATGCTCTCATAGTTAATTCAGTTATGAAAATATCACAACCTTTTGCAAATAATATAGGAGCTTCTGCACTAATCATACGAACTTCTTCATCAGTTTTCATAACTTTTTTAATACGAGCTAATGGTAATTGATGATTTTTAAAATCATGATCCTGGTGTTCAATATTATTAATAGTTTCTTGCCAATAAGCCATCATCATATTCTTGTAATTCCCCTCGAGACCTTGTCCAACATTACTAAATACACTATCACCCATGAAATCTTCACCTTCACCTGTTTCTAATTCATCTTGACCTTGTTGTTGTTCTTCATCATCTTGATCCACATCATGCTCTTCATTCTCTTGATTTTCTTGGTTATGTTCATCATCTATACCTTCTTGAGGCTGCTGTATTTGTTGTGAAGTCTGTATATCACCATGTTGTGGTTGTTGAGATTGTTGTTGTGGTTGATGGGTTTGTTGTTGTTGTTGATAAGAATCATAATATCCTGGTCTTTGAGATTGATTTTGATCAAGGATTATAGCAGGTTCTTGATCTAGATATTGATCTTCAAATCTATTATATTGTTCATTCATTATGGTCTATGATTTATATATGGTATGATACAAGGGTCTAATTTTTTCTTTGTTGATGTTCCCGAGAATCTAATTGTATTAACGGTTTGAAAAATAATACACACAATAAATGGATGAAATGAATTTGTATGAGGATGATTGTGTTTAACTTGATGAGTTCCTCTTTCTTCCAATATAATATATTCTATCCCCTTATGGATTCCAATGTTTTTGTTTGTATTGTATTATAATTTTAGATATGATGGTTTTGGTGTCAAATGATTGAATTTAATTGGATTTTTAAATTTGTCCACCGTTTTTTTGTTTTTTTTCTGGTTTTTCAATTGTCCACTGTGGTTTTTTTTTGATTTTCTTTGCAGTCAAATAAATTTTGATGGGTGTAATTTTAAGATGGTATAAGAAAAGGATTGTTATTGTGTAGTAATAGTATAGTTAGTGTATGGTGTGTTATGGGATGTATAGATAATGGTTAGTCTAAAGGGTTGTACTGGTTTTTTCTGATTCACTTTATCTTTAATACTCGGTGTAGTAGATTACTATAGTAAAGATATAGATATGAATACAATATACAATGAATATGCATTTGTAGTGTTTTAGATTGACTAACACAGAAACTAAATAAGAATAAAATGAGAATATAATAAATACATTACAATAATCATAATCTAATTAGTTCATCTCTTAGTTTATCTTTATTGCATTGCACTGTGTTTAGTGTGTCACTTACGAATCTAACATTCTGAAATTAAATTAACTAGTAAAACAACTATAATAAGAACAACATCATATCACAAGATACAACATATACAAGAACATAACATCAAACAATGTCTAGAGTATTCAAATCTTTTGATACTGAGATTGCTGAGAACTTAAACTCAAATGATAAACAAGATAAACAAGATCAAAAAGATAAACAAAAGACAACAGAACAACAACAACAACAATCACAATCAAAAAAGAACAAAAGTGCTATTAAAAAACAAACATTTGATGAATTATATGGTGAACCTGAAAACTTCTTAGAAATTGAAGTAAGTCGATTGATAATTATTATTCCTAAATTACAAATTACTAAAACATTTACAGGTCCGTAATCCAAGAACTCATGGATATGGAAGAAATATGTATACAGATTATGAAATAATTTGTAGGACAAACCTACCATCATTCCACAAGAAATCAAGTTCAACACGTCGTAGATATTCAGATTTTGAAATATTTAAAAAAATATTGGAATCAGAAAATTCAAGAGTTGTTATACCATCATTACCGGGGAAAATATTAACAAATAGATTTAATGATGAAATTATTGAAAAAAGAAGAATTGGTTTAGAGAAATTTTTAAAAATTGTTGCTGGTCATCCATTGTTGCAAACTGGTTCAAAAAATTTATCAAATTTTATTCAAGATGAAATTTGGGATAAAAAGTATTATTGAAAACTTTATCGAGACGAAGTCGAGATGAAGTTTAATATTAAGAAATCTAGATGAAATCTAGATGAAGTTATAAAGTGTGGTATTAAATCAAGATCTACTACAATTTAATGAAAATTATATAATATAATAAATAATGAATATAAAACTTAAAACATAGCCAAAACATAATCCTATTAACCCATAAACCTTAACCGCTTTACCCCTCTAACCACTCTAATAATTAATCATACTATTTGATTTATTTTAGCTAACGCTAAATCAAATTAATTGCTCTTTGAATTTAATTTAGCTAACGCTAAATTAAATCCTAGTACAAAGTCACACTATTAATAGCAGCATTATCAATAATTTCCCAAATACATCTTTTATAAGCATAAATCAAAGATTGACCATGATTATCCCCCTGATCTCCCTTTTCATCCATATCATCAATAATTTCAATTGATTGATCCAAGTTATTAATTAAATCAAATCTATTCAAAATTATAGGTAAATTCGAACCATTAGTTTTATAATTTTTAGGAATTTCATTGAAATACATTTCTGATGTTATGAATTGATTTTTATCCCTGATCCAGTCCCAGTTATCTTCTGATGTTGTTTGAGGTTGTTGGGGATATCCTAACATTCTCCAAATACATTTCTTATACTTCTGAAAATTTAAAGAATTTGGTAAATTATTATGAATTATAAATTTTTTAACTCTTGAGCCATTTTTTGATGAAATGTTGTATAAGATATCAATACCAAATTTAAAATAATTATGGAAGACTTCAGAATCTGATGTTTGATTAGTTTGATGAATTTTTAATCTTGAATCATTTTTAATGAAAATATCATCAGGTGGTCCTAATTTTAACAAGATATCTTGTTGATAAGTCTTGTTTATTTCAATTTCAAATGGTTTGGTTGAATCATTAAAATTTATTAATATTTTGCCCTTTGGCATATTTATATCAATCCTATCAATTGAAATATCTGATGATGGTTTATTAATCCTTGGTTTAATATCTTTATTATCAAATAATTCATAGCCATCTTGATTTATATTAATAATTTTTTCATAAACATCATTCCAATTTTTTTCATTATGAATAACCAAAGTATCAAATTCAATATTTTCATCTAATATCTTGATAAATATTTTATTTTGATCTTGTTCTTGATCTTTTATTGTTTGAGGGATCTTGAATCTAAATGAAATACCAGGATAAGAAAGAATATAAATTGAACCATCAATTTCACCAGGATAAGTTGGACCAAATGAATTATTATAAATTGTTTTCAAACCTAATGAAGATATTTTATGATTTTGATAATGTAATCTTAAATTTTGGAAACTTGTGAATTCAATAAATTGTAATATTTGATTTGATCCATTGAATATTAATCTTGTAGATAATTCCTTAATGAATATAATATATGGAACATTTATAGGATTTTTGGAACTAAATATTAAATTTAAATGATATCCTTGTGAAGTTAATTGATTTAATACATCATATAATGAAGAACCAAGTGTAATATCATTGAAACCTATGGAAGGGATGAGATTTATGGAGAATTTGTAATGGTTCATGACAATTGTAATCAACTCAATTGTGCTTAATTGATCCTGTTGTTCAATGTTAATAAATGTTTCGTGTACTTTGCCTTCCTTATAATAACAAAGTATAATCTTATCAAAACATCCAGACATCAACATATAAACTACGAAGAACACTTAACTGATAAAACATAACATATAATGAATAAATAGTAATAAATAGATAAATATAATAGTAAAAAATAAATAATAGACAACTCATACTTGTCCAATTGATGATTTAAAACTTTGAAATTGTCTTTTCCCCAAACTAAGTAAATATTTTTGATCATCCTATATAATTAGTAAACTCTCTCCACAATACAATAATACAATTCAATAACTCACCAAACTCATATTCCTTGGTTTAAATTCATTTTTAACATATGTTCTTAACTCATCTCGTTGTTCCCTTGGACATTCTATACTAGGTTAATCAGTGATCACAATACTATGCGATGTATAACTCACTATAAATTGTTCTTATGACTTGTTTATAGAATGAATGAACTTGTTGTTGATGTAAGAACTGATATTGTTAGTATGTGGTATTATATGGTTTGATAAGAGACTTACTTGTTTTAAATCAGGTTTAGCACTGTAACATCGTATGAAATGCATTGTGATTACTTTAATAGAAGTTGTTGATGTTGTTAATTGATGTTGTTGATTGTTTGATATCTGTAGTTAGTTAGTTGACTTTGAGTGATTTGATTTTCCTTCATTTGCACATATTCAAAGTCACATAACACAACTATTGAAATATCAAAACATTGATGGATATACAAAAATAACATTATATAATTCCTAATAATTTATTAAATAAAACACCAATAATCAATTATAATCCTCTTTCCCATTAAAACCAGATATACTCCAAATACTCTGTTTAATTATTCCTTACGTGATGACATAATCACTCGCTGTATATACATACAACCAAAAATCAAAGCCATAATAACATATTCATCATTATATTTTAATATCAACATCCATAATATACCAACCATGAGCAATGATAATGATATAACACAACAAAGAACAGCACACGCAAAACTAGTACTCCTAGGTATGTCCTTACCCCCTTATACCCCTGAACCAAGTACTAACTTCTTCTACAGGTGACTCTTCAGTAGGGAAATCTTCAATAGTTCAAAGATTTGTTAAGAATTCATTTGATGAATATAGAGAATCTACAATAGGAGCTGCATTCATAACGAAAACTATTAAATTAGATGAATTAACATCAATAAAATTTGAAATTTGGGATACTGCTGGTCAAGAACGTTATAAATCATTAGCTCCAATGTATTATAGAAATGCAAATTCTGCTATATTAGTATTTGACTTAACTGATTCAACAAGTTTCCACAAGATGATTAAATGGTATGAAGAATTATCTTTACAAGCTCCTGATACATTAATTATAAAAATTATTGGAAATAAATTAGATTTAAAAAATAATTTAAATTTTAATATTATTGATGATTCTACGGTAAAACAATGGTGTGATGAACATAAGGTTCAATATATAGAAACAAGTGCTAAAACTGGTGAAAATGTTGAAAAGATCTTTAGGGAAATTGGGAAAGATCTTCCAGATGAATTATTTAAAGATTTAAAAATAAATGATGAAAGAGATGATGTTGGGATAAATGGGTTAATTGATTTAAATAAACATGTATTACAAAATAAATCATGTAATTGTTAGGATGGTGTTGTTTGTGTATTATAATATATAATTTAATATTAATGTTATGAAAATTAATAAACTTAAATAATAAGTATATTTTATATCTAAATTTATTGATATTCCAATTAGAACCAATAAAAATGGTGAAATTTTGGTAGTTATAAATTTCATGACAATTCCAAAATTTATTAAATTTATGAAAATTTTGAAATTATTATTGATAAGTATATTATAAGTATCAATGGGTTGAGCTTTCCCATCTGTTAATGATAATCTTCTTGTTTCAATTTCTTCATCATCAATAAGTTCCTTCTCCAAAACAGTTTCTGAATTATGAATAGATTCATTAACACCTTGTAAAAAATTTAATATTTCATTTGTTGATAATCTTTCATCTGGATCCATTGAAGTTAATTTTTTAATTAATTCTTTGATTTCAACCTTTAATTCCTGGTCTCTTTCTTCAAATTTCATTACATCATGATTTATAATTTCATTTTTTAATAATTCAATATCTTGTGACATGAATGGTAATTTACTAAAACTTAAAAAATATAAAATCATACCTAATGAATAAACATCAGTTTTTTTATTAAATTGTGATACTTTACCATCTTTAACATTTAAAATTTCAGGTGCTGTATATTCTAATGTCCCCGTTGATCCAGTGGCATTTCTTTTTTCACCTTCTAATTGACTTTCACCAAAATCACTAACCACTATAGTTGGAACTTTAGAAATATCAACTTCATTTGGATTATTGAAACTTGTTTCATAAGGTTTTGATAATAAACAATTTGATGGTTTTAAATCTCTATGAATTATATGATTTTTATGTAATTCATTAACACCAATAACAATTTGATTAAAAATTATTAAAATTTCTTCATTAGTTAAGAATCTCCCCTTTGGTGTTGTTTGACCTTTATGTTTTAATTTCCATTTTTTAAAATCCTGGGTATTCAACTTGGGGTTCTTTAAATTTACTATAAAGTCTTCTAAATTCCCACCAGAACAATATTGTTGTAATATAAAAGCACAAGGAACCTGAGGACCAAATTCATTTATAGAAGAAATTTCAAGCCATACATGATTATAATTAACTAAATTTTGATTATTAAAACTTATTTTACAAAGCATTGTAACTTCTTTCAAGACTTTTAATAACCATTTTGAATCATCTCCTATAGTGATTTTTTTCAATGCGAAAAATCCTAATGAAATACCATTTAATACATGTTCAACTTTATAAACTGATCCTCGTGCACCTCTACCTAATAATTCAATCTCTTTAAAAAAATTATGGAAATATCCTTGTGTAAATAAACTTTCTGATAAATGATTATTATTCATTTCAAATGGTTGGGATGGAATTATTCCATTTCCTAATAATTTAAAATAATTTGAATGTATAAATCCATCCATATTATGTATCCCTTGACCCATCCCATCAGCATGGTCATTACCAACATCCTGATCCCTACCAAGATCATTCCCTTGATCTAAAATAAATCCACAATTTGGACATTCATGAATAGAATTAAATGAATTATAACCACCTTCATTATACCTCTTCCCAACTAGATCTAATTGTTTAAAAGAATCAAATTTAAAATCATAATCTTGCGCTCTTGGTAATTTAGGGATTGTCTTGAGGACTGACAGTTCATTTGTTTCTTTGTTATGTAAAACGATTGCATTTCTTAATGGATCATTTCTGATTGGCGTTAGTATTCAAGATCTCAATAGAACAATAGAACTGTATACTCACAAGACTATGCTGAGCTGTGGATTGTTGGGGAGTACTTGATCACCATCGTATAGCACTAGACTCATATCTTGTTCATATAGAGCTGAATTTAGGGCAGTTTGGTAATGAATCTTGTTTTCTTATTGTGTTTATGGGTTTTCAGGCTTTGTTTTTTAATTATGTGTCCGCGATTTTCTTTGGGGAAATTTATGGAAATTTTGACACAAATTATTTAAGAAATGGGATAGTTTGATGGGATTTGAGATTATATTAGTATAAAATATATAGAAATGATCAGTTAATTTCAAGGTTTCTTGTGATATAAATAATTTAGCAATTTATTTTGGAAATTTTAAATTTTATAAATTTAATATACTTTCATAATTTTTATTTTACCTTAATATTTTAAAATTCCAAAAACATCAATTTTCAAAAGTTACTTAATTATATTATATCTAGTACCATTAGATATCCACTAACTTACTAAATATACTTCAGTAATAAAAGCCCATGCTCACAATACAAATTTCTCAAGTATTCCACTTTTACTCATTACCATACTATTTTCTCGGCCGATATCCGTTTTAGGAAATGGTTACACAGCGCGCGAACTCATCGTGTAAATTTTTTTTTTTTTAATAACCAATATCAAGATTTTTCATAGAATACTATAATTATTTGACATATTATAAGATAATATAATCTTTAAGACTCCAAAATGTCTGATGATAAAAGAAAAAGAAGTGCAGCCACTTCCGAAGGGAATGATTCTTCAACAAAGAGAAAACAAACAACAAAGATTAATCAAGGTATAAATCCAATAAATAAAGATGGATTATCTGAATGTTTCCATAAGATTAAAACAAGTTTATACCTTTCTTTAGCTCCAATATATAGTAAAACTCCATTAGAAGGTCTTAAATCTCAACATTTGGATAATATGATTATGAAACATTTCGCTCCTGCAAATGGGGTTGTTATAGGATATGATAATTTAAAATTAAGTGATGAACATTCATATAATGCCGGTGGGAATAATAATGAAGATGATGATGAAGAAGAAACTCAATTTATTACAGCTAAATTAAATGCTCATAGTCCTTTTGCATTTTTTTGGATTAATGTTGATCTGTTAGTATGGCGTCCAAGTATTGGTGATGTTGTTGAAGGTCTTATATATATGCAATCTCCTTCACATATTGGTCTTTTAATTAATGATACATTTAATGCAAGTATTAAAAAAAATTTTATACCTGAAAATTGGGAATTTATTCCAAATCAATTAGATGAATTCCAAGATGAAAATCAAGATGATGAAGAAAATAATTCAAAATCTAAAAAATTCCAAAGTTTAGGTCAATGGAATGATGAAAATAATATGCCAATTGATGGGAAAATTAAATTTACAATTAGAAGAATTCATACATCTGGTAGAGTTGTTTCAGTGGAAGGTTCATTAATTAAACCAGGTTCAGAATTAGAAGCAAAACCTGTTACACCAGGTCAAATTGGTAAAAAAATTACATTTAATGATGATTTACCAATTTTAAATTCTGTTCCAGATGATGTTAAACAAGATGTTCCAACTTATGATGTTGGTAAAAGTAGTGATAATGAAGAAGTTGTTGCAGAAAATTCATCAAGTGATGATAATTCTGATTCAGATTAAAATCACTTTCATCTCTCATAGAAAAAGTTATATATAGAAATTGTTTATCCTTATGTACATTATTTTGTGTTTTTTTGATTATTTACAATATTATATACCTAATTTTAATTTTAATTCATCTTCAAAAATATTTGGTTTAATCTTACCTTGACTTAATCTCATACATTGACCAACTAAAAATTTAACAGAATTTAATCTTTTCCCAGATTTAATCAATTCAACAATTTCAGATTGTTCCTCTAATACCTGGTTAATTATCTCACCAATTAAATCTTGATCAACATTTGATTCTTTACCTAAATCATAATCATCAATTAATTCTAATATAGGTCTTTTTAAATCCCCTGGATTATTCATTAAATGTTGTAATAATAATTTTGCACTAGATTTTGTAATTTGTTCATTATTTATTGAGATTAATAATTCTGATAATTTTAAAACATTAATTAAATTTGGATTAAATTCAATTTGTAACTTGGTAAAACCACCTAATAATTCATGAATAACCCAATTTCCTGGTAATTTAGATTCAACTTTATTCTTAATCACAGTTTCTTCAAATAATTGGAAATAATAATTTAATAATTTTAAATCATTAACCAAGATTGATGCATCTTTATTACTTAAATTATATGGTGCATTTTTCAATTCAATCATTAATTCATCTGGTAATTTTGGTAATTTTAAAGATTCATTTATCCCATTTTCCAATATAATAGGTGGTAATTCAGGATCTGGCATATATCTATAATCCAAAGCACCTTCTTTAGTTCTTAATCTAACAGTTTTGGAACCATCCCAACCTCTAGTTTCTTGAATAACTTTTGAAGTTTCACCAGATTCAATTAATTTGATTTGTCTTTTATATTCATATTTAATTGCATTTATAACAGAACTTGTTGTTGATAAATTTTTCAATTCAACTCTATGACCATTATTAACTGAAATATTAACATCAACTCTCATTGCACCAGTTTCTAAATCACCAGTACATATACCTAAATGTCTAACTAAATTTTGATATTTTTTAATAAAACAACGTATTTCTTCTGGTGTTTCAAAATCAGGTTTCGTAACCATTTCAATTAATGGAATATTTGTTCTATTTAAATCAATTTTAGAGAATGCTTCATTTTCTAATTCTGTATATATGGATTTACCTGTATCTTGTTCAATTTGAATTTGTTCAATATTTATAATTTTCTCCCCGGTGATAGATTCATTATCATGTGGTAATAATTTCAAAAACCCACCTTGAGCATATGGTTGATAATGTTGAGTTATTTGATAACCTAAAGGTTGATCACCATAAAAATAATGTTTCCTATCAAAAGTTGAAAATGTATTTATAGTAGAGTTTAATGCTTTGGCAGCTTTCAATGCAAATAATAAAGCTTCTGGATTTAACAAAGGTTGTGTTCCTGGTAATGAAGCATCAAAATATGATATTTTGGAATTAGGAGTAGATTGGAATGAAGTTTTAGATAATGAAAATAATTTAAATTTTGTATCTAATTGTGAATGAATTTCTAAACCACATTTTAATTTATAACCGGGTATGAGAAGTTCTTGTTTTTTTTTGAGTAATGGTGAGCTAGTAGAGAATAATCTGTGACACCGTACCATTATTAGAGATCTTGACCAGTTGTGGTGGTTTGTTGAGATCTATTACCTTCGAAAATGATTTGATTTAATACCCATTGATTCCAAATGCTTATAACTTTTTCAGAATTACGTAAGCGAAACTGCGCGTAACAAAAACATAATCGTTTGTTTACAATTTGAAAATGAAAAAACAATAACATCAACAAACTTGAAAGAAGTTCAAAAGAAGGATATCAAGAAGGAAAGAACCAATCTTCAATAGTTTCAAGAATCATCATGTCTGCACCGGATCAACACACCACGGAATTACTCACAGAACATTTGGGATTCCCTCCAATTGCACTGATTGACGATATCATTAATGCTGTTAATGGAATCATGTATAAATGTACCACTGCTGTGGAAGATTATTTATATTCACATCAACCAACTAATTCCCCCGAAGAGATACAGAATGATATTGAACATGGGACTGCTAAATTAGAAACACTATTGGAAAACACATTGGATAAGAATTTTGATAAATTTGAACTTTACGCGTTAAGAAATATTTTAACAATACCATCAAATTTACCAATTAAATTAAAACATCAAAAAGTTATTAGGGAAAACTCTGAACAAAAATCTAAAGAAATTGATGTACAAATTAGAGAAGTTTTGAAAACTATTGAAATTCAATTAAAATTGAAAAAATTATTAATAATACAAATACGGAAAGCTAAAAAAATTCTTAGATTATTAAAAATTTATAAACAAACATTACAATTTATTAATCAAGATTCAGAAATAAGGAAACAATTAGAACCACTGGATGAATCCATATATTTTATAATGAAATTATCTAATGAATTATTTACTAAAATTGAAGAAATTCAAAATTCTCCTTCAATTGAATCAAATCAATCAAGTGAACGTGAACGTTATCTTGGTATTGAATCAAATAAATTATTGAAAACTTTAGAAATTGTTGGCGATCAAAATAAAATTGATAAACTTTTGGATGGTGTAAATACTGATAAGATTAAAGAACTGTATAATAACATTGAAAACCAATAAATAAATTTTTAATGAAATGAAATGAATTGAAATAGGGATTTTTATTAACTTTGCGTACTTGAAGTTGTTGTAGTTGTATTTGAATTTGCCGTTATTGGGGGCTGTTGAGTTTCTTGTTGATTCTCCTGTGGTTGCTGTGCCTGTGGTGACTGCGACTGTCCTTGTGGTAGTTGTGATTGTCCTTGTTCTTCATTAGCTGTACCATTTTGAGTCTCTTCATTCTTTAAAGGTGTAGGAGCAAATGTTAATTGAGGTTCTTTCCATCTATGAACCATATCATTCATAATCACACCAGCTACATCAGCTCTTAGGATTTGTTGCCTAAACTGTTCACTCTGTAGTAATGTCAATATATGTAAACAATTTGGATATACCAAGTATTTAGAATATTCTGGTTTCCTCCAATATTCAAGATATTTTAAATATTGTAAAAATTGTTCATCTTCCAAGTATTTATTTTGGGCAAGGAAATTCAAGTATTGTAAATTAGCCAAAGCTTGGACAAATTCTAATTCCACTTCCCATCTTGTCGGTAGTTCCATTTTGTGATTGTAATTGATTGTTGAATACTGAGCTTTGATTATGTCTTTCTATATTAACTTTACTATACAAATCTGAAAACATCAACAGTTTTCCGCGAAAAGAAAAAAAGATACCCGCGAATTCTTGTTTTCATACGTAACATTTGATCTTTCTTTTTGATCTTAGGGTGCTTCTTTATACAGACTGGTTAGTGATGCTGGACTTGGAATTCGGTATATGAGGTGGTAATGATGGCCCCATGAGGCTTGTTTCAGTAAAAAGCTCTCAAATATTTAACTCAATTCAATTATCATCAGACAGAAAACACCAATGCTTGCTGAACTTATAAAAACCCAAATACTTTCTCATAACTTTATACAATATGTTTCATCTTGAGATATAGAGCTATCATAAAACCA